>NW_012109175.1:36270-43533 GCF_000951045.1 Mandrillus leucophaeus
AAGTCCTTATGTGAGTTGGCAAATAGAAGCCAACAAAAGCTTTGTGCTTTATTCGGACCAACCCATGCTGAGGAGTCCAAAGTCTGATTTTTTTGGAAATATTTTTGTCTACGAAATATTTCCTGATTGAACTCTATAGCTTTCTTCCCCACCCTTGTCTCTCTTTAAGGAAGAAACACAAGATATTTAAGCTTAGATCTCATAAGAATAAAACTTTTCAAATGAGCAGAAATTTCAAAAGGCATTTCGTAAAACAGAGGCCGAATCAAAGAGAATGGCAAATAACTGTATTTTGATGAAGACTGAAACCTCTGGGTATTTAAACTACACATACACTGTGTGTTTGTGTGTGTGTATATAGATATACATTTTTTCCTTTTGTATATTCTTTCTCTCATGTGATATTTGTGACATAAAACAGATGGTGGTTCTGTCCTCAGAAAAAAGATAAATCAATGTGACTAGTTACCAGTGCTGTTGGAAGGTTCTGTCTTTTAGATTGAAGCCGTTTCCTACCTGAAACAAAGTTTTACAGAAAGCAAGGCATAACCATTTCCAAGAAGAATTCTTTTAAGCTATATCTGTATAGGGCGGGCCACCTGGGTTGCAGAATGGTCCATCTGTTCATGTTAGCAGTCTCTGTAAGAGGCAGGGATGGCTACTGCTAAATTGAATGTTCCACGTACCTCCATGATCACTGAGAAGGGAAGCACCAAATGGCT
Source organism: Mandrillus leucophaeus (assembly GCF_000951045.1). Lineage (NCBI taxonomy): Eukaryota > Metazoa > Chordata > Mammalia > Primates > Cercopithecidae > Mandrillus > Mandrillus leucophaeus. The sequence continues at coordinate 36,993 of NW_012109175.1, forward strand.
CACCCATGCTGTGGCCCATTCATGTGAGAACATTGATGACACAGTGGAGAGCAAATATGGCAGATGTCCTCAACAGGGAAGAACAAGCAGCATATTTGCGAACTGTGCTCCTGGTCATACTTGACTTGTGAAGGGTTGGGGTAAACAAGTACACAGAGCGTTGACTGAGTTAGGAGTGAAGCAGAGAAACACACTAGTCTGAAACAATATTAACATATTAATTATATTTTACTATGTATTCAGTAATTTAGTTATAACATTTGTTGTACGGCCTTACTGCCTCAGTTTATATAGAAATTCTAAATTCCATCTTGGTTAGGAGATGAGGGTTCTTTTCTTTTCATGTCTTCATTTTTCAAAACAAAACAAAACATTTCATTCCACCACCCTCAGTTAAAGGGAATTCACAGGCATCTGAGACCCGTGCATGGTAGTGTTGCCTGCAGGAAATGGAGGAAGCATCTCATATTGGAGGATAGCTCAGGAGCCCTGCTTTCCTTCCATGCTTTTCCCTTATCCTTCTGACAAAAGATTATTTTCACCTCTCTCCCATGAAGGAGTAAGATCACTCAGAGACATTCATCTTGTCTTCCCCTTCTCCCAGGCTCATTGTTATGTAGCTTTTGAGATAGAAAAACTTACTTTGCAACCTTACATTCATTTCAATTCTTTTTATTTAGACCTTAGGGCAAATGTTTTCTTGAGTATTTGTTTCTGCCTTTGGTTATGCTTTTAAAAGAAAAAATGACCTACAGACTACCATTGGCAGAGCCGAAAGGCAGGGAAATACATAGAACATCCACATATTTTTCCATCAATAAATAATCCTAAATTTTCAAATACATGACGACATTTTCCTCAGAATAATCCCTTAGGTAGATACTACTAGCCTTTCTGTACAGATGAGAAAACTGGGACTCAGAGAGGTACTAATTTATCTACTTTTGTTTAGCTGAAAACTGAGAAACGTGGCCTCTTTTACATGCAAAGTTTGACAAAGATTCTCTCCTTGACCAAACTCCAGCCAGACTTTTTTGAGCACTCTTCTCAACTAAGCCTCAACTTTGGCCTACAAAGGCTTGAATAAACACTAACACAGTTTCTAACAGCTCAAGACCACCTCCCTAATATGACCCTTAAACTGTCTGCTACGAAAACTCAAGGCTGCCAAAAAATTTTTACTGTTTGTTCCAGCCAACACTTGAGGATGCAGACTGGGGCCTCTGTGTTCCATTCTTTGTGAAACGATGAATCCTGTCCTCGATTATTGCCACTAGCAGATATTGCTTGTCTAATGGCATTTACACTGATTGATTCTGTGTCATTTTTCACTTTCCTAACTCTGCTAAGCCCCTACTTGCCCCACTTTCTACTCCTTAATTTTCCTTTTAAAATATGCATTTACCTCTATGCAGGCCAAAGTTGAGTTCAGTTCACGCTGGACTCATTTCCCTACTGCAATAGTTATTACTGATTAAAATCTGTTCTTACTACTTAGTGTTCGGCTTCGTTTATCTTTGACAAGCTGTAAGTTGACATGAGTGCACATTAAAATTATAAAATGTGGCCGTGCGCGTGGTGGCTCACGCCTGTAATCTCAGCACTTTGGGAGGCCAAGGCGGGCAGATCACCAGGTCAGGGGATGAGACCATCCTGGCTACCATGGTGAAACCCCTTCTCTACTAAAAATACGAAAACAAAATTAGCGGGACATGGTGGCAGGCGCCTTTAGTCCCAGCTAACCCTGAGGCAGAGACGGGAGAATGGCTTGAACCTGGGAGGCAGAGCTTGCAGTGAGCCAAGATCACGTCACTGCACGCCAGCCTGGGCGACAAGAGCCAGACTCCGTCTCAAAAAGTAAAATAAAATAAAATAATAAAATATTCCCACTTTTTGTTGCCTGTTAGACTTCTAACAAGGTTATAATCCTTTAAAGTAAGATACTACCATTGTTTGCAAGCTTCCTGAAAACAAAGATCAAATTCCTTCTGCTCACTATTGTAATTGAGAGGTGACAACGTGCTAGCAGCTCTTGCTCGGTTTTGGCGCCTCCTCAGTCTAGGTGTCCACTCTGGCTGTGCTTGAGGAGCCCTTCAGCCACCGCTGCACTGTGGGAGCCCCACTCTAGGCTGGTGGAGACTGGAGCCGGCTCCCTGTGCTTGCTGGGAGGTGTGGAGAGGCGCGGGCGGGAATCCGGGTTGCGCTCCCAGGCCAGCGCGAGTTCAGGGTGAGTGCTGGCTTGGCGGTCCCTCACTGGGGCCCTCACAGTGAAGGGCCCAGCAGCTGTGGAGGGTGCTTGAGGTCCCCCACCACTGCTGACCGCTGGTGCACCACGCTGGAATTCTCAGGGGGCCTCTGTCGCGGCCCCCTGGGACCTGCAGCAGCTCACCATGCCCACAAACCCCCCCTCCTCCGTGGGCCTCCCCGCAGGCTGAGCCTCCCCAACAGGCGCTGCCCCCTGCTCCGCAGCTCCGAGTCCTATCAAGCGCCCAAGGGCTGAGGAGTGGGGGCCTGCCCTGTGGGACTGGCTGGCAGCTCCATCCAGGGCCCCAAGGCGCAATCCAGTAGGAGAAGCCAGCTGGACTCCTGAGTTGGGTGGGGACTTGCAGAACTTTTATGTTTAGCTGGAGGATTGTAAATGTACCAATCAGCATCCTGTGTCTAGCTCAAGGTTTGTAAATGCACCAATCAGTGCTCTGTGTCTAGCTAATCTAGTGGATACTTGCAGAACTTTTGTCTAAAAGACTGTAAATGCACCAATCAGCACTCTGTGTCCAGCTCAAGGTTTGTAAACACACCAATCATTACCCTATAAAAACAGACCAATCAGCTCTCTGTAAAATGGACCAATCAGCTCTCTGTAAAATGGACCAATCAGCAGGATGTGAGTGGGGTCAGATAAGGGAATAAAAGCAGGCTGACCAAGCCAACAGTGGCAACCTGCTGGGGTCCCCTTCCACACTATGGAAGCTTTGTTCTTTCCCTCTTCACAGTAAATCTTGCTGCTGCTGGCTCTTTGGGTCCGTGCGGCCTTTATGAGCTGTAACACCACGAAGGTCTGCAGCTTCATTCCTGAAGTCAGTGAGACCAGGAACCCACCAGAAGGAAAAAACTCTGTACACACCATCTTTAAGAACTGTGTAGCATTCACCGCGTGGGTCCACAGCTTCACTCTTGAAGTCAGCAAGACCAAGAACCCACCAATTCCGGACACATAATCACCACACTTCCTGGCACATAAATGTTCAGTAAATATCTGTATATTGGGAAGGGTAAGGCACACAGATAGAACCATAATTCATATGCTCTCTAATATTTCTTTTCTTGTGTGGACAAAAGCCAACGTTCTCGTTAGCCTTAAGTTATAGGTTATAGATGGATCATATATTCACTTACACATATGTAGAGATTTCAGTGTTTCCTGAGTTGTACAGTATATTGGCTACTTGTAGTGTTACTTCTGTATGTAATAACCTGAAAATAATGGGAGTATGTAAGGGAAAATATTTCATTTATTTAGCTATTTGTGTGCAAACAGAACCTACTTAACTTTGCAGAGTGAGCAAAGAAAACGAGTCCACAGTCTCTCCTTTGCTCTTCTCTCTCTGTCATCAAGACGTATGTTTCTTACCTTTGTGTATTTTATATACTTTCATAAAAATATTTTTATGAAAAATTTTACTCATGCAGAGGCAGTGGAAAGCTCTATAAAAATGTTGCCTGCGATTATTGAAAAGGGAGGCAGTTCTTGCCAGAACAAATTTTTCAAATGAGCCTGAGAAAGGTTTGATTTAGAAAAAAGAAAACAGCAATCAGGATTTATCCAGAAAGGAAAGAAAAATGCTGTGCTTCAATTCAAAGCAACTTAGAATACAGCACGCTGACTCTTTTATTGAAGGGAAAACACAGAAGACTCAAAACCCAGTTACCTTTCTGGCACCTTCTCATTAGTTTTATTGTCTTTATTTGATCTGCCAGGTTTATAGCACTTTCACATGTGCATTTCTCATTGCTTTTCAGAAAGTGTTGTCATGCCTGTAGAGTTCCGGAAGCAGAGATGGAACATGTTGCCAAGAAATAATGGTGATGTTTACTGACAATATTCTAGATAGATGTCAGTTTATATACATTACAAAGTGTGAATTTTATAGACATAGTCACATATCAGTCTTACATATATATTTCTGACATACGTGCATTTTAAGTTAGAAAATTCATGTACACATTGTGTAACTTAAGGGTAGTGTGTGTATAGACACACACACACACACATATATGTAATGTTCTTCATTCCATCTTGCTGGCTCAGCCCAATAGAGAAAAGATAAAAGGGTTTATGTTTATTTTTATAAATTGATTTTTCTATTTTCCAAGCTTGATTTGAGCCAGAGGTAAAGAGGTTAGTACTCTGCAAAAATGGAAATAACCTTTTCTCTTTCTTTGTGATAATGAAAGCATACAGTACACATATCAGCTAGTTTCAAAAAATGCTGAGTCCTTGCTTATTTTCTGCTTCAGTAATCTTTATTGAACAGCAGTCCTGTTCTACATGAATAATATTTGTTTTATTTGGAGGGGGGTCTTTACAATTCTTTGTCTAAAATTCATTGTGTACCAGTCTCATCTAGACTTCCCTACAGCTGTTAATGGGAGTAAGCTGGCTCAAGAGATTAGGGGATGCAAAGGAACATTAAACATAATGCTAATATTTAGAGTTTCCTGTGTTGTAAAATAAACATTCTAGGGCCAGTTTCTTCAAAGAGTCTCTTCCTAGATGACAAAATTCTACCTAGTACAAGCTTGTGAAATGATTGCCTCAAATTCATCGATAATATATTAAGACAAAGTCTAAGAGAAAAATCCTGAAAGTCCTGAGTGTTGTATCATAAGCAGGCTTATAGGGTGGATCTACTAAAACAGGAAGGGCATGTGTGCCCATCCCATTTCTGTCTATAAACTGCTATCACGCTAAATATGTGCTAATGAAAATGACCAGTATTAGATGCCAAACATAGGAAATAGCATATTTTTCCCACCAACTCCCACTGAATTCCCCGTATCTGAGTCTTTAATGGTGCCATGCAAGGAAAAATGGCAAAGTTACATATAATCATTCAGTTTATCAATTTTTTGCACTGTTGCAAGCTACCTTGGATCATTTTCAAAGCTGTGCAAGGACTATAGTGAATCAAAGGAGAAAATTTAAAAATCAAAGGAGATGATCTAAATCCAAACAACACTAGCTAACACAAATTTTTTTGCGTCTTTGGCAAAGATTCCAGAAGTATAGTTGAATCTAAATTTTTTGAGAAGGAACTCTGGTATGGGGGAACACAATTTCTCTGAAGGCAAAGATTCTACCAGAGACAAGAAGGCGAAGATTCTGGCTGAAAAGAAAAAAGAGAGAGGGAGAGAGAGAACAAGAAAAAAAGACCGTCTCTTGCAGAAATCTGTCCCTAAAAACAAAAGATCTTCACTACCACCTGTGGCACATTGCACGGTTACTTGAGATCATCACTACAAGAGTTACTACTTGAGACTGTCACTATGACAATTACTACTGTTACTACTTGAGATGACATTACCACAGTTATTATTGTTACTACTAGAGACCTTCACTACATCACTATGACACTAAACAAAGGGAACAAAGGGACAAACAGAGAAATGAAAACTTAAGACAAAAGAAACTGTTTTAAAGGAAGGGGAACCAGGGAAGAAGAAAAGAGCTCCCTGCTTCTAGTGATCAAAGGCAGCCCCAGAACTTCTGCAGCCCTTCCTATTTATTGGGTAGTAAGAGCAGGGAGGAGGTGGTAACAATTGGTCAGCTGCTTAATTGATAACAGGTTCATATTATTACTAACAGGCTTCAGATGTGCCCAATCACAAGAAACACTGTGCTTGGGGTGTGACTGCCCTCAGCATTCCTTCTGGGTGGCAGATGCAGTTTGTCAGTTTGCCAACATTCTGCATTTATGACAAACAGTTTGCTGTTTATTCATATAGCCTCCAGTGGTACACTGAGTTGATCACGACCCTCACTCTTTTCGGCCTCCAACAACCACCCACAATACTAGCTTGATCTCACAGTGAAGTTCAAGTATCCTGATAATAGAAATTAAAATGGAATTAACAACCCTAAGAAGAGGCAGTTTAAATTATTTTTCAGTATTTTATTCCAAAAATTGGGAATGCCATGCTGTTCTATAATTGTTGTCTTTTCCTGAGGAAAAATATTCTAGAATTTGAACAATACTCACTATTCTGAAGATTGCCAGTGAATGCAAGCAAAAGTGGCAAAAGGGATATGGAATCACAGAATACTGTATTCACAGAATCCTTTTGCCCAGAAAACTAAATACTGTTGCCCTGTAAGAAGTTTTTAATTTTTTTTTCATCCCATAAGAAATTAGGTGACTCCCCAGATGGTATATTTTAGAAGTATCAGGAAGTCTCCTTTTCCCAAAACTTTTTCTTTATTGCTATAATTTCTTAAATAGAAAAAACAGCATTCATTTAAAAGGAACTAAAGAGTAAATAA
>NW_012109175.1:44163-67147 GCF_000951045.1 Mandrillus leucophaeus
CTACTTTAGATGAAAACCATGGTGTCAAAAGAAGTTTAAAAAACATTTTACTTAAAATCATACAACTATGTTTTACAACTGAGATTTTAATCCAGCTCTGAGTACAAAGTATCCTATATATGCTGCTTTCTTTAAAAACAGCAAGAAGCAAGTATGTCAGAAAAAAGAAGACAGTGACTCAAAAGCTATCAAGATATGAAACACTGATTTTCTGGCTTTCAGAATTCTGGGTTTTATAGGAAAGGGAAAATGAATAAAAACTGTTGATTACATACAATAATTTTGCTCAATGTCCAAATTTGCCTTTCATTGTACTAAAAACCAAGATTTCATAGTCTTGCTGTACATAAATGATACATGTTATGGTGTTTGGGGTCTAGGCAGAGTGTTGGGATATTTATATTTATTAGAAATATTTTGTTAAATTTGAGAAGAGGTTTTCAACTACAATTAATTACATGTTTAAACATTTGACACCTCAGCAACAAATCTAAACCTCAAGACCAGTGGTCATTTATTCTGATATTATAATATTTCTACAAAAAATCATATTTATTAAAAGAAACTTAGAGTTGAAAGAGACTTTAAGAATCACCTAGTATAGCTTCTCAGAGAGCAATGTTCAATAGATTCTGTGAGATTCCATGAGAAGGACTAAGTCTTCTGATTTAATCCTAAGTTACTGATTAGGCCTAGGATGTACACAGCTGGGACTACATAACAACATCAAAATTTAGTGGCTTAAAATAACGTGTCATTATATTCTGAGGTTCTCTGGGTTGACTGGCCTCAATGTAGCATTTCTTGCTTGGGGTATTTCATGTGGTGTTTGTCAAATGGTGCTGGTACTGGAATTACCTGAAAACTGACCTAGTTGATATTGGCTGCTTTTTGGATGTTTAGTTAGGCACTTAATTATGAAAAGTACACATGTTCTCTATATGTGACTTGGGCTTCTGTAAGCATGGTGTCTGAGTTTCAAGAGCAAGAACCAATTTTTTTTTTTTTTTTTTTTTAAGTAGAGATGGGGTTTTGCCATGGTGACCAGGCTGGTCTCAAACTCCTGATCTCAGGTGATCTGCCCACCTCGGCCTCCCAAAGTGCTGATTACAGGCGTGAGCCACTGCACCCGGCCTGAGCAAGAATCCATGAGCAAGCCTTCCAAGAGTTTGCCAACAAGGCAGAAGTTTCGAAGCATCTCATGACTTGACCTGGGAAGTCCCAGACATCATTTTCACCAAGATCTATTATTCAAGCAAGTCACTAAGCCTACTCTCCATCTAAGGGAAGGGGATACACTTTTAATATGCCCTTTCATGTGAAAGGCAACATGTGCACGTAAGAAGGAAAGGGACTGATGATGGCTATCTTGCGATAACATTTGCCAAAACCTCTTTCCTTTGTATGTTGTTATATCAGGTGAGGTCTTACTTAGCCCCATTGTATTGCTTTTTTCCCTCCTACCTTCTTATCTTTTTTGTGGGCCTAAAGGAAAATACTTTTGGATTGGAAATAGTAGATCAAATATGATTTTGTTTCAACTATGTCAATTCTGGGCCGAATGAATACCTTGAAACTAAACAAAATAAGCCTAATCCTTCTCATTGAATTTCATATAGTCTACTGAATTCTGCCTTCTAAAGAGATAAACTAAATGGTTTTTAAAATCTTTTCCAATTCTAAGACATTGTAAGATCAGAAAACTTTTTGTAGAAATATCTGCCTCGTTAACCAATATTATATAATTTTATAAATTCTGCTACTAGAAAATACTCCATTATTAGAGGTCTTTTCTTTCTTGGCAAATAATTTGCTCAAGGCTTAATGAACTTACTTTGTAGGAAATCATGTTTTGAAGGAAGTAGAAAATCTCTATTATTGTTATGCTGGAATCACCATCCAGTACATAAGTGTCTAAGTTTTTGTTACCCTCAGTAGTTCCTAAAATGTAGTAACTACTCAGTAAATTTCTGTTGAATCTTGAATGGCTGAAAAAAATGCATGTGTGTATGATACAGTTGGCACAGTCTGAAATAACACACATATATGTTCTTGAAATCTTAGGAAAGACAATTCTATTTTATTGAGTTCTGCATTCATGGATGCAAACACAGAATAATAATATATGTGACATGCCTATACTATAGTATAAGTAGATTCATAATTTCTGATCTTTATTGCACAGATCTGTATGTCATACTCACTAATAACTCAGGTCCCAAGGGACATTTCCTAATTGTGCTCCAGAGGTTCAACAAAATGCTGGATGCTTTGAGTCTGGTAATGAGGTTATAAACTTAGTATTACTGATAGTGAAAAGATCAGGTTCTTAATATAAATCCTACAAAGATCTTTCTAAGATACAATTTTCATTCTGATTCTGTTTCTTGGCAAAAAACATCTTCCAACCCCCACTGAGACTGTAGGCCTATGCATACATAGTCTGTCTCTGTCTCTATAAGAAAGCAGACGCAAAGGCAATGCAGTTTGAGTGGGTCAGGTGCCCCAGCATCTGTGCTTCCAAGGTGATTGTGAATGTTTTAGGTAATGGGCAGCCTGGTGGTTCTGGCTTATATCCATGTGGCCTGAAAGGCCATGTACTCTGACACTTTCTGAAAGAGTGTCACTAAAATCCTGACACTCCTTTTCCTAATCACTGATTAGGAAACTGCAATTGATTCAAATATGAAATTATGATTTCACAAGTCTTTTTATTAGCCTGGGAACAGATGTACTGCTACATTGCCAGAATTAGAGTGGTTTGGCTTTGCTCCAAACTGTGCCCTGCACACATAACCAATTTTGTTAAAGTTTTGTGTACAAAGAATAATTAGACAAATTCTTTAGGTTATAAATCTTTTCATCCTTCTCTATTAAAAAAAAAAAAACTTGCAACAAATAATATTTTAAAAATATTTATGTCCTTTTCAATCTTTATATTTCCTTATACGTATGTTTTTTCTTCATTGCCCCAAGACATGACTTCAAGGCCAGGGGTTAGGGAAGTGCCAGGAGGGTACTACAGCAATTACAGCATGACTACAGTTAAGATTCTTTTTTTCCATCTACAACTAAATTTTAAAGTCTCCAAAAAGACAATTGTGAAAACTAGTTTGTCTAAAAAAATGATTTATGTTCATTTTCTTATCATCTTTCTTTTATTTAAAATATAAAGTGGTAACCCTTGTCAATTTGATCGTACAGCTATACAAAGTGGAATTCTTTTCCAAACAGGAAGAAAACTGAGGATAAGCTATTTCCAGTCCTGACAGATTGTGGAGAAAAAAAGGAAAGTTAAGAAAAAGAGGAGATGAAAAACATGTTTAAACTCTGCCTTTCCAGGTTCAAGCTCTCAAGCAGGAAAATGTGTAAGATGGGTGAAAAGGGATCCTCTTGGTAGACAGAACTCTATTTTGCTTCACATTTGAACTCAAGGAAGAGACTGCTGGGAAGGGTATACCTATAACCTCACAAAGTAATTCCAAATAATCAAAGATGGAGTAATAGCATAATCAGGTGGACAGGAAACCTAGTTAGCGCTCAAGAGTTACCATTAGCCATCAGGTTCAAAGTGAGAAACAAGTTCATGCATGCCTCTTAAGAGTCAGGAAGTGTGGTAGGCAGCTTCTAAGGTGGTCCAAATGATCTTTACCTCCTGGTATTCGCAGGCTTGTGCAATCTCCTCTTGATTAACTTGCTTTTAACCAATGGAATGGGATAACCTGGAGGAGATGTCACTTCTGTTATTCGGTTTCCAATATTATGACTTCTGTCTTGCTAACAGATTCTCTATTGCTTTCTCAGCTGGCATGCTTCAATGAAGCAAACTGCCATGTTGGAGAAGTCTACATGGCAGAAAGCTAAGGGAAGCTGTATTAGTCTTCTCAGGCTACCATAACAGAATACCACAGACTGGGTAGATGAAATAACAGAAATTTATTTTCTTACAGGTCTGGAAACCAGAAGTCCAAGATCAAGATGTCCATAGAGTTGGTTTCTAGTGAAGCCTCTCTCCTTGGGTTGGAGCTGGGCATATGGCCTTTGCCCTTATATAGCCTTTCATTGGTGTGCACATGGAGAGAGAGATATCTCTGGTCTTCCCCTCCATATAAGAACTCCAGTCCTATTTGGTTAGATTTCTACCTTTATTACCTCATTTAACCTTAATCACTTCCTTAAAGGCCCTATTTCAAATACAGTTACCTTGAGGGTTAGGCCTTCAACATATAAATGTAAGGGGACACAATTCAGTTCATAACAGTAGCCTCTCACCAATAGCCAGTGAGGATCTGAGGCCCTCAATTAGCTAATTGGGAACTTAATGCTGCCAACAAGCAATGAGTAAGCTTGGAAACAGATTATTTCCCAGTTGAGTCTTCAGATGAGACTGCAGACCCTGAGACAATGCCTTGATTTTGGGATTCTGAAAAATTATAAAGCTGAGGACACAAATAAGCCAGGTCAAGATTCTTGGAGAACAGAATCTGTGAAATTATAAATATGTATTTTAAGGCATGCAGTTTTGTGTCAAGTTGTTAGACAACAACAAAAAAAACTAATACAGAGCAGTATTGCTTAGAGCCGGGAGGTCATCCATGGAGTCCAGGAATCAGGCAAGCACTTCGTTTAGTAATGAAAGGAGTGATTTTGCTGAAGCAAACCTTCTGTCTCTTTTCAGTATGTTAGAGAAGCAGAGAGGTTTTAGTGTGGTTAAGAACGTGGGTCCTAAAATCAGACAAATCTGAGTTCTAATTCCTCTGGCACTTAATAGCAGTGCATCCTTGGACAAGCTACTTTACAGCAAAAGTGAATGCAGAATAAGAAATTCAAAGCAAAGTAGTATAATATTTAAGATGATTGTAATAACTATGTTGAGCAAGAAGTGAAATAAAGGTGAATTATTTGGCACATAAGATGTATTTAATTAATATTAGCTTTTATTGTTAGGCTGCAAGTAGGAAAAGGGAGTAAGGCTGGGTTTACCACTTACTGAGTTCCTGATATGTGCTATATGTATAATATGCTATATATAAACTCCATATGATCTTGCATACTCTATCTACGATGGCATATATATTTGATCTTGCACCCTCTTTCAGAATTATCCTAAATAGTTACTATTATCTTTATTTCTGCAACAGAAATCTCAGCAATTGTAAATGACAATGGCTATAGTTATATAGATTCCATGGGAATCTGAATCTAGAGCCATGGGTTCTAAGAACCCTGACCCTTTTTGTTGTATCATGTCTCCAATATTATGACAAAACCTTGACAAAAAATCTACGGTGATTACTTAGTATACTGCAGAGTTGAGTGCCATCCTCTTGCAAAACAGAAAATTCAGTGACAACAAAATACTCATTGGTTCAAACGGTTTTCAATTTGGATTGAATCCTTTTTGTTTGTTTGTTTGTATCATTTCTGTTAATGTCATGGCTACATCAGAAAGAGATTATCATTGGTTAATTCAAAATGACTTTATTCAGTTTATTCGATTAACTTCACAAAAGAGAGAAGTAGGTTCTATTTCTCATTGCTTATGAACAAAATAGGGTCATCACCCCTTGCATCGCATTGATTTGATTTTCACATCTTTCAAACATACTCCATTAGTTGCAACTGGATTATTATACCTCCCTGAAATTGATCAAGCTTACATTGGGAAAGATGGTTTTTGAAGGAGAAATCAGAAACATGAAGGATTTTTCCAGCACTTTGGGAGGCTGAGGCAGGTGGATCACCTGAGGTCAGAAGTTTGAGACTGGCCTGGCCAACATAGTGAAACCTCGTCTCTACTGAAAATATAAAAATTAGATGAGGCTGGTGGAATGTGCCTGTAATCCCAGCTACTTGGGAGGCTGAGGCAGGAGAATAGCTTGAACCTGGGAGGCAGAGGCTGCAGTGAGCCAAGACGGAGCCAATGCACTCCAGTCTGGGTGACAGAGTGAGACACCATCTCCAAAAAAAAAAAAAAAAAGATTATTTTTATTTCATATTAATAAGACAGACGTGATTACTTAAATTGGCATGATAACCTTCCAGTTTCTTGCCCTCTTATGGAACAAATCACGCTGCTATGTCTATATATTTCTTGTAATTTCTCCATATGCTCTAAATGTTGCATCGAGAAAATACAATAGTCAGATTTTATAAGAGCATCAGTGAACTGTCAGGCCTATCCCACAAAGAATGACAAGAAGACAAGAAAATGAGACCAGCGAGAAAAACAATAGATAAATAATGTCAGAGTCAAATGGGTTGAATACGCAGAAGCTAGGAGCAAACATAGGAAATTATAAACCATCCTAGTCAAGACATTTTCAGATCCTGTGTTTCCACGAAATGCAGAAAATTGCCTGTTAAAATGATACCGAGAGAGAGAGAGGGAGAGAGGAAAAAAAATTTGAAGTGTGCTTTATTTCTCCTAGTCATTTGTTATACACTCCAAAATCCAGTAAATATATCTAAGGACATATTGACCATGAATTTAGCTTTTATATTCCTTGGGGAAAGAAAAGGATATTTGACACAAAATGATCAATTATGATGAACACAAAGCAAAGTGGCTTCAGCAATTCTCTGGTGCTCTGCTGGTTTCCTTCAATCTTTACAGGCTATTTTGCTGTTCTTGTGATATTTTTTTTTCACCCTACATCTTTTCTCTTTTCTTGTTCTTTATTGAGTTTAATTACAGTTACTGTTCATGGGCTGTTGAGCTTAAAAATCATTTGCTGCCTTGTATATTTACCCTGCACTTGATTCATTCACAGCTGTTCATCAGTGTCATAATATTCAGACTGGGGAGTAAAATTGCTTATCTTTATGGAGCAAAAGAAGCATTTTCATTTACTCAAGGTCTATAAAGAAAGAATAATGAAATGATTACAATGGTAATTCTTTAGTTCAATTTATTTAAGTTTTCTTTTATGTGCCAATACCGTGGTATATTTTTGATGATCCTATTAACTATGGTCACTAATTCCTGGAGATAGCTGAATGAATAAAGCTGCCTGAACGTGTTCTAGAAAAACTAGGTCAAAGTCTATTGGCCACAGATGAAAGCGTATTGGCATCTCTACCTCAATACTGATATCTATGAACTGGCTTTACCTTGTAATCATAATTGGAGTAACATAAAATACATTTTCTCTGCATAAAAGTTTTGCGGGAGTGCCTGGCAGTTTTACATTTTAAGTCTCTTCTTTGAATGAAGGCATTATCTTAAAGTAATTTTTTTAATATGCAAGATGTTTTCTGGGAGAAGCAACACATTAGCTATCATCAGCATATGGAATTTGTTTATGAGATGACAGAGTTGCAAGTAAACTTCATTTCAGGAAGAAGCACTGGAACTATCTTCATTGGGGCCAGCCCCTTCATTGAAGTCCCCACAGAACTCTTCACAAAGTCTGGTATGCCGACTTCCTCTTTTTACCATTAAGATCACCAACTAACCCACACCTAAAATATATAGTTTGAAGGTTGTTGAAAACCATACATAATGTAAGAGAAAAAATATTTGAGCAATGCCATAAAATAGAAGGTCATCTACTGTAACTCTCCTTCATTAAAAGGTAGATTCATCAGACTTAGAGGTTTTAAATGAATTGATTGCATGACCAAAGTTGCATGGCTTATTAAAAGGTTCAAGAAAGAGAATATCCATAGAAGCAAGCTACCACTGAATCTGGTATTTTCCATGGAGACATGTGTCAGTCTAAGGTCACTTATGCACTAGGATTCAAAGGGTTTTAGTGGAACAGAAGTCAAATTTGGGGGTCCTGAATATAACGGAAGTTTAAATCAAATACACCCACATAAATACATAAAACCAGGACTCCCAAAGAGTGATAACCTCAGCATCTTCGGGGTTTGGCAGACTGTTTTGAAGAGAGAAAGAAGTGGGAATACTTGCTTGCTTTAGCTTTTGGCCAAGAAAAAAGAAAGTTTTCCCGAAAATTTCTAGCTACATGCTGGTGAAAGGCCAGTATGTATACAACTTGGGTTCCTCAGGTTACCCAAAGAAGGAAATAAATTTAAATTGGAGCGGTTCTCAGTGGTAGTGCCTCTAGGAACCTGGCAGAAATAAAGGGTAACTTTCTCTGGAGGACTATACTTTGACCAGGCCTCAAAATAATTATACTGATAACATGAAGAAAAAAATCTTCCAATGAAAAATTAATATCCAAATAAATAAATTAGAACACATAAACTATAGACACAAAATTAGCAGCTATAAAACAGTAAATATGTTTATATTATATTATTTTAAAAAGAAACATTATTAAAAGGAATTTAAAGATATAAAAGCAATCAAACACCAGTCCTTTAATTTGAAAAAAAAAAAAAAAGCCAATTTCTTAAAAGAGAGAGAGTGTAAAAATTCAACAAATTGGATAAAGAGTAAATTAAACACAAATTAACAGGTTACTAGTGCACTGAAAGATAGAAATAAACATGTTAAAAGAATATTACAGAAAGCAAAATGATAGAAAAAAGAGAAGCTGGGAGGTAAGGAGGATAGAGTGATTAAGTATGCCGTATGTCTAAATTTATAGAGACAGAAGAGAGGGAAAATATTTGAGGAGATGAATGAAGAGAGATTTTTCTTAATGGATGAAAGTCACAAATATTCAGATTAAGAAACCACAGAGAATGTCAAACAGTATAAATTTTTTAAAAATCTGCAAGTATTTACACCACAAGAGAATTACAGAATCCTAAGGAAATAAAAGACCTTAAATGCAAGCAAAAAGATAGAACAGTAAACAAATAACTAGCAATTTGGCCACAGACAATGTACTAGATGTTAAAAAAATAAAACAGCAGAATAATATCCTCAAAGTAAAATCTAAAGCTATATACCCTTCAGTACATATTTTTTGAGAAAAAAGATAAAATGAAGACAGTTTAAAACAGAGATGAAAATCATTGAGTAAGCTTTTCACAAATAGATCCTTATTTAAAGAAATGATAAAGGATGTACCTCAGTCAGAGAGAGAATCACCTCAGAAGGTCCATCTTTTGTATGTGAAATGTGCATGTTAACAATTCTTTTTTTAACTTTTATTTTAGGTTAAGGATACACGTATACGCTTGTTATGTAAGTAAATTGTATGTCACAGGGGTTTGGTGTACAGATTATTTCATCACCCAGGTAATAAATACAGTACCTGATAAGCTGCAGATAAACGGGAACGCTTATACACTACTGGTAAGAACGTAAATTAGTTCAGTCGTGTGGAAAACCGTTTGCCAATTTCTCAGAGAACTCAAAGGAGAATTACCATTCAATCCAGCAATCCCATTATTGGGTATACATCCAAAAATGTATAAATCATTCTACTAAAAGACATATGCATGCATATGTTTATCGCAGCACTATTCATAATAGCAAAGACACGGAATCATCCTAAATGTCCATTAAGGATAGACTGAATAAAGAAAATGTGGTACATATACACCATGGAATACTATGCAGTCATAAACAAATCAGATCATATCCTTTGCAGCAACATGGATGGAGCTGGAAGCCATTGTCCTTAGCAAACTAACACAGGAACAGAAAACCAAATATCACATGTTCTCATTTGTAAGTGGGACCTAAACAATGAGTACATACGGACACAAAGAAGGGAACAACAGACACAGGGCCTACTTGAGGGTAGAGGGAGAGAAGAGGGTAATGATTTAAAAAAACTGCATGTTAAAATTTCTACTGTGACCACTAAAAAATGTATAAACTGTATAGAAAAGATATGAAATAATAATTTTGACTGCTGTTACAACAAAACTCATTCAATCTTAAAATACAAGAGAATAAAAAGCAGAATGAAAAACACAAATAGTTTAGATTTTTTAAATATTTGTAATCAAAATAAAAACAAAATGATCTAATATCTCCAGTTAAAATACAAGTATTTTCAGTCTGTGATTTTAAAAAATTATCTATAGTTTAGAACCTAGAAAGGTTCTAAAACCCCTATGAACTAAGATTGATATTAAAAGAATAAAAGAAACATGCTGAGTTAATAAGAAAATAAGTTCTATTTTTGCTCAACTACCATAAAAGAAAATAAATATGAAAGCAAAAATTACTAGAGGTAAAGAAGACATACATTAATAGGAGGTTTAATTTTTTGGTAAAAAAACATTCTATATGTTTATGAGCATAATAACGTAGTCAAAATATAAGAAGAAATAACTGGCACAAATACAAGAAAAAGTTATTAAATTAAATAACAAAATGAACAAGGTTGACATTAATAATACACACAACAGAAAGTTTAACCATTGATGCATCATTGATTAAAAGAAGTCATATTTCATACATATACCTTACCACAAAGTAAATCTTAAATTAAAACAAAAGATATCATAATGACTATATTCTCTGACTGCAAAATATAACATTCTGAATAAAGTTAATGAAGTTGATTCTTAAGGCCTGTACATTTGTAAATTAAAAACAAGACTTTTAAATAATAAAATCTAATGTCAAAGAATAAATAGCTTTACAAATAAAAATACTGGCACTAAAGCACAGCAAAATGCTAAATATTAAACTTGTAAGAAATTACAAAAACTAACTCAAGATATGATAAAGAATCTAAATTAAGTCCTGTAATCATAAAATAATTGAATCTTCAGTAGAAAACTATCCCAAATGAGACTTCCAGACCCACATGGTTTTAGAGACAATCTCAGTGAAACATTTGAGGAACAGAAAATTTCTTTCTTCACGGCAGAAGGAGAAAATAGAAACATTCTCCAACTCACTTTATAAGGTGATCATAACCCACACCAAAACAAAAAAAAATTGTAAGAAATGAAAATTAGAACAATCTCCTTCATGGGCCTAAAAACAAATATCCTCAATTCAATAATAAAGAGTATATTAATGTATACGTATATTTAAACTGAATTATATGGCAATGAAAATAAATGAAACATAACTACCATATGGGTGAATTTCAGAAACATAACAGTGAAGAAAAAAAGAACAAAGGAATACATTTAATGTTTTTATTTCTATAAAGGCCCCAAAGATAAAATACTGAAGAATATATTGCTTAAGATTCATGTTTAAATATGTAAAACTTAAAGTATAGCAAGAGAACACTATATATTAAATTCAGGTCAGCGGTTATATTTAAAGAGGGAAGAAGTGAATTACAATCCGGGAGAGGCCCGCAATGTGTTGAAAGATGTTGCTAGTATTCTATTTTTGGAGCAAAGTAGTTGATACATCAGATTTTGCTTTATTATGTGCCTATATATTATTCATAATCTTACACATTATATGTATCACAATAAAATATTTTTAATGGAGGGTATTATGCCAATAACAACATTAGAAAATAATAAGAAACCTGACAAATTAAAGACCGGAGTTCATGTTCTTAGTTATTATGGCAGATTAGCTACTTCAATACTTTTTATGTCAAGTGAGGAAGTAATGGGGAGTCAATAGGATTTGGGAGGTAGAGTCGTATTGCAAATAAACTCTAAATTTCAGTTGAAAGTGTGGATGACTTGATACGGTAGGTGAAATTCTAGTACAGTAGTATTCATGGAATTTGGAAGCTGAGATACTTTGGACTCTGCTTCTATTTACTCATTTAATAAATATTTGCTGATAACTAATCTAGACACTGAAGAAAAAGCAGAAAGGCACATTCCCTGGTCTCAATAAATTTAAAATCTATTAGAGGAGATACATCAATAAGTAGAAAATTATAATATAGCATACAGTGAATAATCTAAGGGTTCACACAAAAGAAGTATTAAGTCATCGAGATTAGAAGGCTAACACAAGAGCTGGGAACAGAAGACCGGGAATTAATCAGGCAAAGAGTGGTGAGAAAGGAAAGGAGAAAACAGGAAGGAGTATGCACAATGGAACAGATATCAAATGTTTGGAACATTTTAAGACATTCAGGGTGACTGTATTTTAGGGAAAGAAAGAAGCAAAAGAATAGACTATGGAAAATTAAAAAGAGAGACAGAAAACGAAGGGACTGCAATCAACGTTAGTGAACTTAAAGGTGTTGGGGATCCATTGAAAGATTTTAAGCAGGGCAATGACATATTTTAAAATTATATTTAAGGAAGATCACTGCAGTGTGAATATTTTGAGTTCGGGCAAGTCTGGAGCATAATAAGTAGGAGGCTGTTCTACTTATTAGAATCTAGATGAGATGTGGTATTTTAGGGAGAAGGGGATAAATGGAAGAATTCAAGACATATTTAGGAGTGCAAAATCAAAAGAATGCAAAATACTTGGATGTTCAAGGTAAGAGGAGAAAGGGCTTATACATGACCTTGAGATTTGGGTTTTGGGGAATTGTGTAAAGCATGGAGCCACTCAGCTCTGGAACTCAGACTATGCAAAATAGAGACAAGATGATGTGTTTTCTTTCCAACAAATGGAGTTTGAGATGTCTGAGGACTGACCAAGTTAACTTAAGTGTAAGCCAGTATTAACGTCAGAAAACGAACTTGATCTAGAGATAATGATTTAGGAAATATCAATCTCCTTCAGATAACTGAAGGTAAATCATAGGATTTTTGGAGCTTACTTTCTAATCAGGAAAACTGCGTAGCTATAGAAGAGGGAGAGACAAGAGATTCATAAAGAAATCCAATATTTTTAAAGTAGGCAAAAACATCTAGATGTTCCTATATAGGAAGTCAAGAGTTGGGGGAAAAGTAGCAGCTTACAGATATAGAAGTCATAAGGTCAGTGAGAATCATCAATAGGAATGCTATAAAGAAGTTTGGTTAAGATCAGGAATGGCAGCTGCTGACCAAAATTGTCAAGAAAGAGGCTTAATGACTGATAAAAACTACACGATCAAGGATAGTGACAGAAGGAACGAGGAGAGAACATTTAAACAACAAGAGAATATACAGAATCTGGTAGACCAGTTTGTCACATAAGGTACAAAAACAAAACAGAGCAAAAAACTAGGAAAGATATTGCCTCACAGATTTGGAATCTGAGAGAATGAGAAGATGATGGAAAGGTACATGCTTATTACCTTCTTTTTAAAATTACTATTACATGGGTCCTATAGATTATGACCATTGAAAGATATTAGTAAATCTACTTCAATATACTTTAGTGCTTCAGGTCTGAGACACAATCTAGGAACTGCTGTATCAACCTTTATATATATATACACACACACACACACGTATACATATATACGTGTGTGTGTGTGTGTATATATATATATTTCACTCTTTTTTCACAATTTGGGGGGCATTTTTTCACTTTCCCTATCTTATCAAGACCTTCTTCTCTCTCTACTATTGAGAAAAATCTAAGAAAACTTGAATTCACAATTAAAAATAAGTTAGATCTCACTTGTGAAATCATTGAGATAGAGTGATTTCATTGGCTTCCAGGAAAGAATCAACGTAGTTTAATTTCCATGTAACTCCAGCTAACAATCAGACCACAGTCAAAGATGACTGAGAATAGAAATAACCTGTTGACTTCTATAATAAATGTATGTGCATACGTTGCTGAACTAATTTGATTATGGCATAGTGATTTAGTGCAGCATATTCTTTTCAAATGGCTCACAATCAGCATTCGTTATAGATAATTAAAAAGGACACATGGGTTTCCCATGGTACTTTTATCCTGTACAAATGATTTCTCCCAATTAAAGATTCATTGCATACTTTAAGTCATAATTCCTTGAGTTTATACATAATGTAGAAAACTCTTTACCACTGACCACTTGCCAGCAGCAATCTCTTTTATATGATATTAGCATAGGCAATTCCTCCCTTGTGATATGTTTCAGCATATCCTGTTAATTTACTAGTAGGTAATATTCTCATTTTAGCCATCTCCTGTGATAACATTAATTAGCATCCAGGAACAGGCTCTTGTAATCTATACTATTGGACTCAGGTTTTTGCTGTTTTATTAGTGTTTTTGACCTTGCTTTCACAATAGAAATGCTCAATAAAAGGAAAGCAGCCTTATCTTCTCAGACCCACTGCCCTCATGATATCTATTCTGAGCACAGCCTGTGTACCAAAGAGATCAACAAACCATTCCATTTTTACCTCCTTCTCTATTTGACTTCTGAGCATTCTTTAAAGTATATTGTTCTTCATTCCCAGCTGGCTGAATTTTACTGTTCACAAAATCTCTTTGAATTTACCTTGTGCTGGAAACCATGTGCTTGCCAAGTCTTGTAGGTCATTTTGCATTTCTCTAAAGGGAAAAATAGAGAAGGAGATTCTCCTCCTACCACTATATGCTTAGGAAAGGATTTGTCTCAAAAAATTGGCAAAGTCCTCAGGATAAAGGTAAAACTGTAAAAGCAAATAAAAGGCATCAGTAGATTCAGGCTAACATGGATATTGATAATGGAATCATGAAATATAGTTGAACACTGTTGTAATACCCATCTTGTCCAAATGCTCCTAAATACGACAATCACTTCCTTAAGCCAAACTTCATGATCATACAACTCCTTTTTAAATGTCTCAAAAGAGTGTCTTGCCACTAATTGCCTCATTAGGATTTTGAACAGCTGCTCTTCTCCTTTGCCTGCTCAGATGGAGTCCCTGAGGTTAAACATATACATACTTAGTGTCCTGTCCTTCCCTGTCCAACTGTACCCAACACAGCCAACATCCTCTGAGCATTACCCCAAATCAGCAAGTAACATCTGAGCTTAGTTGCACTATGAGCTTAGTATAGGTGGTCCTGGTATAAGCCCTCACTAACTGGATACTTTCTGAAGTTCAGGCTTCCATCAATCTCTGACACACCTTCTCAGAACCATGACTGGGCTTATCTTTGATTACTCAAAGAGAACTTTCATCTTACATAAGGCCTGAAGTCCTTCCCTAAATTCAGTCTCACCCACACAGAATCCTCAAACTTCAGCTTTGGATAGATACTTGACTCTGGGAGGCTAAAATGGAAGGCTAATTTTACAAGATTAATAAAATCTAGTTTATTTCGCTAACCTCTACTTCATATCAATTTTCTCCACTCTAACATGGAAGCAAAACAACTTACCTAGTTCCTCGTAAGTTGAAATGCCTCCAAGTGAACAAAATTTTGTTTTCTTCTAAGAACAGAAAACTAAATTGTGCTTTTGTTCTGAATAATTTCATACCTATTAATGCATCAGAATATAATGTTAAATTTCTTGGTGGGTGTCTGTAGTCGCAGCTACTTGGGAGACTGAGGCAGGTGAATGGTGTGAACCCAGGAGGCGGAGCTTGCAGTGAGCCAAGATGGCGCCACTGCACTCCAGTCTGGGTGACAGAGCAAGACTCTGTCTAAAAAATAATAATAAATAATAAATTTTTTAAAATGTTAAATTTCTTAAAAGCTACACCAAGCTGTTCAGTTTCAAATTTTAGAAATGTATCCATTCTGCTAATAGTAGGTATTCAGTAACTGGTAAGTCATCTGTAACTAGATAGATTTAGGTCCTTTTTATCTGCTCTTGGGCAAAGTAAAGTAGTTGAAGAGTTCCAAGAAAAACATCTCTGCTGCCAAATTCTTGCTCCACACATGATTTCTAAATCCTAATGTGGCTACCTATATTCCTTTGGTGAGGAAAATGCAGGTTTATATGCCCTCCAAAAATGAAACATCACACTCTGAAGTGTTAGTTGAACTATCACTTCACATTGGCCCTGAGGAAATTATCTATGAGTAGGACTCTTCAGGAATGTATGTATTAAGTAGGAGAGCTCTAAAAAGCTGCCTGTTGCCTTTGTCACACTCCAGGCTGGAATACCTCCTCACATGACAAACCTAGTAAAAGCCTTTGACAAACATTTGTAGAGACACTCCATGAATGTGAATAATAGCATCTACCATGGGCTGATTGTCCAATGTGCTACTTTACAAATGGAACTTATTTTCCATTGTGGCCAGTGAGGAAACAGGTTGAGGGAGGTTATATAGCAAGTATTAGGTCACATAGCAAGCTAGCACATAGTGGAGACAGTCTTCATATCCAGGTCTGTCTGGTTCTAAATCTTATGTTCTTTCCATAACAAGATATGATCTTCAATATTTTTATCTCCCTGTACCTCATGTGAATTCTAGATTTTGCCATTACCATTCTGTATATAAAGACCTGAAAAGTTACCTTCACCACCCGATGTTGGGAATAACACAGCTTGTCTAGAAAGAGAAAGGGCAACATTTTTATATTTTTACAGTGTGATAGGGAATGAGGAGGTGCTAAAATGGTATAGATCACAGGAATGCCATCGTTGTTGCCATTTAAAAGAAGGAAGTGAAGTGAACAGAAATTAAAATGAGTTTAGAATTCTGTCACTAACAATTTCTTTCCATGATTATGTAGCAATTCCTTTTGATTCCTTACAACTATCTTGTAAGTTAGGTATTACTATTGTTGCTATTATTTTCATTTTATAGATGAGATGTCAGATTTTCTAGCCCTAAATCTGAACTTTTTCTACAGTATTATGCAACTTTTAGCTAACCAACCATCACTGAGGTATATAATCCTATCTGCATAACAATGAAAATCTACTTTGGCTGAAGGGGAGCAAAAAATAGGAGGCACGAGCTGTGATAACTTGGAGGTAAGAAATTTAAAAATCAGGGAGTTTGATTACAAAATTGCAACATACCCTTGACCCATGACCCAATCCAACCCATTTTAGCTAAGACTTTCTGACAAGCATTGTGGAGAACTGGGTTTGCACACATTTCTTATTGTTGTTGTGTTCTTCCTCCCAGGAAATAGCCCCAGCATAGGATCTTCATACATAACTAGATAGGTGAGATGAGGCCCAGTGATGAAAGAATAAGGTCAATTGTTAACTCTAAGGGGACAAGTAGAAGGCTGTGGTCAGGAAATAATCCTAGAGGTCAGAATTTAAGTTTTCTAGAAATAAACTGGGAAACAAAATACATACACGGTGAGATAACATTCAAGAGGTGGACCATGCTTGATGCGAGGGAAGAACTCTTACTGTGTAGGAACCATGTGGCTATAGGGCTGTCCTTCCTTCCTTCATAAGGAAGGAGAAAAAAGTAAATTGGACTTTAGGAAATAAATAGTAGAGGTTGTTTCTGGTATTCATTAGTTCTAAGAAAAACCTAACAAACGAATTTATTTAGCTATCTCATACATTGGAAGGTGAAAACCCTGGAAAATCATTACCTAAAGCTACTCAATCCCATGCCTACCCAGTTTACAACAGTGAGAAATGAACTCTGTGGTCCTGACAGGTACCTATGATATCCACATCCTAAGTGAAACAGTGAAAAAACATTTGTTTTTCTATTTTCACATTGAGAAATACGTTATAATGTATTTTCCCGAGGTGTTCTGAAATGTATTTTCTTTTTTGTACATGGGAAAGTGTGAATGCACAGGTAATGAATCTCAGGACAAAAAATCATGACATTAGTATTTTTTAAAAACTCACTGGGAATATAAGGAGAGAACGTTTTTTTTTTTTTTCAAAGATAATGTATCTAATATTCATCTAGCATTCGGACATACAGCCCTGATGTATTTTATGAGGTGTATACATTTATAAATGACTCTTATATGGCACCTATACAATTAAATCATTATCCAGTCCATCAATATGCTCCAAAAGAGTTCCCCTTCTTTATCCACCCCCAGTAAGTTTTCTGAAAAGGAGAACTGGACAGTTTTTAAAAAACTCACTCAGTATTCAAGTAATGAAAAATTATTCACACTATATATTTATCAGAAGTTAGATCCAAACACAGTGTACCTACTCACCAGCTGCCAAGAGTGACTGACACGTTTGGTAATTATAATACAATTTTGAAGAGAATATATTACCAATTTGACATCTGGAAATATGAAATCTAAATACTTATGCAAGTCTCTAGTGAAGATGTGTCTCAATTCACATTTGTGTCATGCCTTCTTTATGCCATTTTTAAAGTCACTTTCCATTTTTAAAGGCAGCTTTGCTAAACCTGCTGTCACTGCAGTTTGGTTTCCTGCAAGTTCATAAATGGTGCTAATTCAGCTGGTCTAGGGTGCGGCAGATATCATGTTTAGGGATGAAGTAATAAACAAGGTATACTCATGAAAATAAAAAGAAATCAAGAAATGAAAAAAACAATATTTGATCATGTCATTATTCTCATTCCTGTTAATTAAAGGAACGTTGATATAACTTCTGATAAATAAAAATTATGAATCCACAAATGTCCCAGTTTCCATGCCAGAAATATTGATTGGACATGGTTGTGGAAGATTATTTAGTAAGAAAATATCAATAGACTGGATAGTGTTTTAAATGAATAGGTGCTATACAGAGAAATATATAATTATAGAACTCTCATTCACTTGGGACATATGTCTAAGAGGATGTGATATTATTTTTACTTTATGTAAGCATTTTATTGTGGTTTTCATGGTAATTTCAATGATAGAACTCAGATACTAGTGATGAGCCATTTATTCTAATGAGCATTTTGATGAGGCTCCTAATTTTTAATAGGATTGTTCTAGCTTGCTTGGTCTCTGCATTTTGTGATGCTCAGTTGACCACTGCCTACCGGGAGAAAGAAATGGAGCTGTCAAAATTCAAGTGTTTGTTAGAGACTTGGCTCAGAATTGCTTTGGACAAACTTTGTTAGAAGGACCTGTCTCAGTAAAATCCCAAAAGAGGTTCCCTAGGGATTCTTCTGTTTATCAAACTTTTACTACAAAATAGCTTAGAGACACCAATATTTTTAATAACCTTTCAATTATATCTTATTAAAAGCTAATGTAAAAGCTCCTTTTGTCAGGCAACTGAGGAGAGCAATAGTAGAAACTTGTAAAATCATGGTTAGCTTCTAATTTTTAAGATGAATTCAACAGACAAAACTTCACTCACTAGAATGCTAAATGGGTGTACCACTGTGTCTCTGGGGAAAAAAAAAAAAAATTTGATATGCCAATTGGGGTTGAGATCCTAAAAAGCTTACTTAAATAGAAAAAGACAACCACTAACTTGCTACTTGCATCATGGAACATCATGGTAGATAGAGGTTATTTTATCTTTTTCTATGTATATAGATGAACTGCGGTATATGAATCTGGAGTAGTAGCAAGGAGAGAACAGAATTTTCAATATGGTAGGGAGAGGAGGCATCTAGAGCTCTCCAGGAGGATCTGGGAGTGAAAGAAATGGAAGCCTGGCAGGGAAGGGTAAAGAACCTCCTTTGGGGACACAAGCTAAAAGCCTTGGAATAATTTTAAAAAACAGATGTTTGTTTGATGTGTGATTAAATACCTGCCTCTCTGTATGCTCCACAAATTCTTCAATCAACAAGCACATTCCTCTCGAACACTGTTCTGCTATGCATACGGAAGCCTTAGGGAGATATCTTGAGGGGTTTCACTTTGTGTCTGGTTTACCATGGAGCAAGAACAGAACCAGCACAAGCAGTCTCATGAATAAGGGTGAGGGGAGGGCTGTCATCCGGGTCTCATAAAGAGGCCCAACATGGGCATGCAGGAAAGCATGATGAGGCTGCAAGAAGATTATACACGGTTTTTGTTTCTCACTTCTTCTGCTCTATTGTTTTTCATTCAGCTATTTTCCTAACCATTTGCAGCAATTAAATTAAGCACACATACTTCATAGCCCAAGAACTTTAAGCATTTTGTTTGTGTGCTGTTATTTTTAAAGAAAACTCCTATTCCATTCTTCGTTCAGGAACAGTTTCCTAAATCTGTTCACAGAAAATGAGTCCTGTGGAATGTGGCTGGCTCTTAGATAAAGTTTTTGTGCTCAAATACATTTGAAAAACCCTAGATTAAGCAGCTCCTTCACTGCAGGACTTTCTAGAACCTCTTCTCTTTTAATGTACACAGTGAGCATCCCAAAGGTAGTCAGAATGTGTCCAGTCCCATAATCTTTTTCTCTCTCTGACATCTTGGAACTCATGTTGGGGGATCCTTTCTAAGAAAAACTGCCAAAAGGAAAATAAAAGTTCTACCTTTCCTTATTTTAAAATGCCTGAGCAAAACTACAGCAAATGTTCATATATTTCAACACTAATAGCTAACACTTACTTTTTCTGTTTACATATGAGGACTGTCTGACACAGGTATGTCATGTACCAAATTAGTAAGAGTAGCTTTGACTTACAAGGAATGGATTTCAAGTCTGTTTGTGGGGTTCCAAAAATGTTCCCCCTGAATAAACAAGCCTACAAGCCTAAAGCAAGACCTACATGCAACAGAGCATACTCATTACAGAAGCTTTCAGAGGAGTTGGTTCCAGAAACTTGGTTTCTTCTGGGGTTTACTATCTGGGGTTTACTAGATGGCTATCACCATCTCTTCTAATTTCACATTGCAATAGCCTGAAGACAGGCAAAGCCATATGTGTAAAAGACCCATCAGCAGTGGTTATAAACTTTGAAATTGAGAAGGTCAACTAGTCTAATGGAAACGATCCCCTCAGTACAGCTCAGTAATCATTCAGAACGACATGAGCATCTTTGGGTTCAGCCACTAGTCTTTTCATGGAGAGTAGCAAGAATGATTTGATATACCCTATCCCACCTACCCACCCAGTCCCACCAACATAGGCCTGGTGAAAAGCAGGAAGGTCCAAGAGGAGCTACTAAAACATGGCTTCTCTGTAAGCTTCACAGAAGTGGTTGGTTCTGATCACTGCAGTTATGTGCATAATTGTTTCTCAGAAACTCCTGACACTTATATTGGACTACTTCCCAAGGCCAATTTAAGTTTCCTCAAATCGGATTACTGAAAGGTCCGAAAACATGCTTCATGCTTTCCTGCTTCACATTTTATGATTTTTTACCTTAGTTAAAAACAAACTCTTCAGTTATTATATTTCTTAAGCCTGCCTTTTCTAGTAAACCCATATGAAGTGTTTTCTTCTTTTCAGTGCCCTTGATGATTTATCATGGAATGTCTTCTCTCCTTCTTGTGAAAGCCTTGTAATTCTCTTATAACATGTATTGCTTTGCCCTCTATAAAAATGTATTCTCATTCTCCAGTAAGAGTTGAGTTTTTAAGACAAGTTAGATGCTGTGCACTTTATCGCATTCCCCCCAACGCTAATAAATGAATACTGCTCAGTGTCAGAAGTCACAATTAAAAGTTTGGTTGAGAAGAAAGTTAAATAATGAGCCAAAGAATCTGGGAACTATAAATCTATGTAGTTTTTGTTTTTGAGAAGTGGTACTCAAACAAGAATAGGACAAGGATGTCATCTCTTGCCACATTTACTATACCTAGTACCCAACGTTCAGCAAGGGCAATTAGGCAAAAAAATAAGAAATAAAAATCATCTAGGTTGGGAAGGAAAAAGAAAAACGATTTCTATTTGCAAATGACATTATTTTGCATGTAGAAAATCTTAAGAAATACATACGTACACACACACACACACACATACACAATTAGTTAATTTATTCCTGAGCACTTTTTTATGACATTATAAATGAAGTTGTTTTTCTAATTTCACTCTCAGGGCATTCATGTCTTGTGTATAAATATACAATTGACTTTGGTGTTGGTTTTGCATCCTGTGACTTTGCTGAATTTATTTATTAGCTGTAATAGTATGTGTGTGTATGGATGTGGATATGGCATTATGACATTTCTTTTTGGAGTGATGAAAATGTTCTGGAATTAGATAGCGGTGATGGTTGCACAATTTTATGAATCTATTTAAAACCACTAAATGATGCACTTTTAAAGGATAAATTTTATGGTACATAAATTACATCTCAATTTTTTAAATGTGGTAATCATTCTTGGAAAAAAGAAAACCCTGGCATACAGGAAAGTTGATCTAAAAAGTCAAGTAAATGCATTTCTCTGCTTCCTTAGCTCTTGAATTCTATCTTTTGCTTAATTCATTTTTTAAACAAAGTTCTACTTTGAGCCAGATAGTATCTTCAGTGATAAGACATACAGAAGTATAAGGCCAGATACACTTCTTGCATTCATGGAATTCACAACCCAAGTCTAAAGAGAATTCAATCAGTTCTCCATGTCAGACTGGAGAAAGGACAAAAGGAAAATACGATGTGGTTCACAGCAGAGCTTGAGCAGTTAAGACAGGGTTTTGAACTTATCCCACATGTCTGGTTCTCAAACTTCTCAACTGATTCCCAAATGGCTCTCAACTTCTGAGATTGTGTCCACTGCTTCTCCTAGTCAATAATGATGAGTTAAGAAGGCAAGCATGCCAATTGCCCACAAGACAGCTGCCAAATTTGTCATGTATTTCCTAACTCTGAAGTTATTTATGCCATTTTATAGCAAATTCTCATGTGTAATGCCTGAATCTCTTAAGCCAGTTGAAAAATTCAGAAACATGCAAATATTTACACTGAGAATCTTGGACATTGTTTCTGTGGTTTCTTGAAAAACAAAATCTAGCCTGCAGAAACACCTACTTTAAAATTGTGTACTTACGTTACTGCATGCAACTGCTCTGCATTACACCATTTTTATTCCACAAACAAATTTGAAACTCCTTTCTTAGTTTTTTTTTAAAGTTTAGCTTTATTGTAGAAGATGAACGGCAACACATTTCTCAGCATCAACCATACAAATTACATAAGGCGTAGTCAGTACAATTCTTGCGTATGCACAGAAAATTAATGCAAAAGCAATAAAAAGAAAAAAGAGTGAGTGCTCCCAAATATTGAACTGAAGATTGCAAAGAAGGCTGCAGGGTCTTTCCTTCCAGGCAATTTTAACTTAGGAAGAGGGTTATGTCTGTAATTTGGCTTAGAGATGTCCTTGCCTAAAGACAAGAAAAAATTCAATAATTTCTAAAGGTTCCATCCTGCTAAGAATTCAAGTATGGCTTTGGGTGGGAACTATGGCTTCTTTTTTTTTTTTTGAGATGGAGTCTTGCTCTGTCACCCAGGCTGGAGTGCAGTGGCCGGATCTCAGCTCACTGCAAGCTCCGCCTCCCGGGT
>NW_012109175.1:67852-129077 GCF_000951045.1 Mandrillus leucophaeus
GCCTCCCAAAGTGCTGGGATTACAGGCGTGAGCCACCGCGCCCAGCTGATATACTATTTTTTAGAAAATGCCCATTATCTATAATAACTTGAAAATGAATAAATCAATGTTAAATGATAATACTTCCAGCATGGCACATGTGTTGCAAAAAATTTCAATGCCTGTGCTCTGAAGCATAAGCATAAAATAAACCAGAAATTTGGCTCAGAGAAGACAGAACAGGAAACAAATGGATGCTAGTTCTAGAAAGGAACACATGATTAAGGAATTGAATAACATCCTAAATTGGAAAGGAAATCTGAATCCTGAGTTACAGATGCAAAATAGATTCAAATCTTTTAAAGGGCCTAGACCAAATGACCAGAGAAGTTCTATCAATGCTTACGAATAATGAGTCATTCTAGAAGGAATAGGGGATTAGAGTCCTTCCGTGAGAGGGAGAGATCAAGAAAATGAAAACTCAGAAAAGAAGAGAGTGTCTATATACATTAAGATTTACTGAGTTATAAAATACGTATGTCTGAGAGGGTGCTGGAGTTGGGCAGCATGTATTTATCTATATGAGCGAATTAATGCTTGTATATAGGAGAGGAAATAATGTGGAGACTGTGAACGAGGAGGCACTAAAAATAACTATATGGATATTTACTACAAAATAAGCTTAGCGAGTTTCACATTAATATATTTCAAGAAGGCATTACATTAACATTGAAAATCTACACTAGCCTGTGTGTCAAATCCTAAATTGAGAAATTAGGTCTGTGTTAATAAAATAAAAATGCCATAATGTTTGCAATTTCATACTCTGAAAAATGAAGATGCTGTTTCTAACTTTTTTCGTTTTGTCTTGTTTTTCAGCCAGAATCTTACTCCATTGCCCAGGCTGGAGGCTGGAGAGCAGTGGAGCCGTTAGGGCTCACTGCAGCCTCCACCTCCTGGAGCCCAGGTGATCCTCCCACCTCAGCCTCCCGAGTAGCTGGGACTGCAGGCATGCACCACCGTGCCCAGACAATTTCTGTATTTTTTTGTACAGATAGTATGTTGCCATGTTGCCCAGGCTGGTCTCGAACTCTTGAACTCAAACCACCCACCCACCTCAGCCTCCCAAAATGCCAGATTACAAGCATGAACCACCATACCAGCTTTTGTTTCTAACTGATATGATCACGACAATACTTTGAAATAATGGTTGATTGACTTTTATTTTCATTTTTAAGGGAAAAAAATGTATCAAAATAAGGTTTTGTCTGGCGGAGATGTTTACCTGTAGCTGAATGAACAAATGAAATGCTACTGAATGCCAATCTTTTTGTTTGTATCATGGGGATGACTATAATAAGAGAAGGTGATATTCTATATGTTGGATATAATAATATTCATCCTCTTCTAGGTGATCAGATCTTCTGAGGACCTACCACTTATTTACTCACTCAATTAGTACGTAAGTGGTGAATTTAAATGCTGAAACGACTCAACATACCTTCTGCGAGTCAACTGTTATGAGCAACACCTGGATCTCATTAGCAATGCAGAACGTGAGGTCCCATCCAAGACTCAGGCAGTCAGAATTTCCAGAGTCGAGCCCAGGACTCTCTATCTGCTTCAACAAGCCCTCCAGTCGAACCTCCGTGTACTAGATTTCGACATGTGCTGGGCTGGAATATGTGCATCCTTCAGAAATCAAAATCTTCTGGATTCATTTTACATTTAATAGTCCTTCACTATTTCCCTTTAGTACTATCTCTACTAGAAAGGTAAGTTATTTAATAATTTTCCCTTTGCCAGAGATTCCTACAAGTCCAGATTTCTCCCACAGCCTTAGAAACATCTTTGTTAATTCTTGGGTCTTCTCCATCTAATTTGTACAATTTTACATCTGATACTCTCCATCCTTTCACACCAAATTAGTCCCTATGGTTCCAGCTTCCACTGGGTGACCCAGATCTCTAAGATCTGTTACCATTTGCTCATTTTGTCCTTGTTTTAGTCCTTTCCCATGAATGCTTATCCCTAGTTGCCACACTATCCACTGTTCGGCTTATCAATTCTTTCATCACCATGTAACTCATTCCCTCCATTAAACTCTGCCATTTTTAAATACTTCATTATTTTTCTTTTACAGTTTGAACACTTACTGATGAAAGTGCTAAATAACTTTTTTATTTGATTCTGTATCTTTCCTCTTTACTTTCCCTCTTATCTGTTCTAGCACTTTCAAAACTCTGGACTTTGGGTTAATTTTTTTCATATTCTGATTCTACCACTTTTTATCTATGTGACCTTGAACAAGTTACCGTCCAGAACCAGTTTCCTCAACTGGAAAATAGGGATAAAATTATCTGCATCTTAAAAAGCAATGTAAGAGTATAGTGGTTAAGCTTAGAGGGGTGCATTTAGAGAAAACAGGCAGAACTCAAACTCTGTTTTCATCCATTTCTAGCCGTGTGATTTAAGCAAGTAATTTGATATGTATCAGCCTCAGTTTCCTCCATAAAATGTGAATAATTATTGTAAAATTCTCATAGACTGTTTTGAGGACTAAAGGAGATAACAGATATAAAACATTTAGTAGGATATCTGGTACCTGCCAAATACTCAATACTGCTACCATCACCATCACCATCATTATCATAATTATCATGGTAATTACATAGTAGAGATAACAATGAAGGTGGTACCCTCTTTCATTTTCTCCTCAACTATTTTCTCTCTCCCATCCACTTCTTTTTAACCATTTCTATTTCTGTTCTTCTGAACTACTCAGAAAAATTGTAACGAAGTTGGCTTACATTTTTAAACTTATCTAATAAAGCTCTTTTCTACATAATTTTAAAATCAGGCAAAACAAAAGATAGTACAATATATTCATAATGCCACTATTCATAGTCCAAAATAGATGCTTATTACAGTCGAAAGAGAAATATCCTGTAATATATTCACATAGTAGAATATTATACAGCAATGAGAATGAATGCATACAACTACATGCAACAATATAAATAAATCTCAGAAATATAATGTTGAGCAAAATAAACTAGATAAAAGAGAGGACACACTGAATGATTCCATTCATACAAAGATCAAAAACAGGCAAACCAATCTATGATGTAAGAAGTCAGAATAACGATTAACCTTGGTGATTGGAAGACAGTATACAGGATGACATCTGGGGAGCTGGTCATCATCTGTTCCTTGACCCAACTGCTTATCACACAAGTGTGCTCACTTAGTGAGAGCTCATATATCTGACCACTTATATCTGTACACATTTCTCTATATATGTTTTAACTCAACAGAGAAAAAAAGAGCAAGTGGACTAATTGTTCTTTAATATTACCTCCAGAAAAAAATGCGACAACTTTATATTTATGACCATAAAATTATTTTCCCTTTCAATATAGGAACTCTTTCAAAAGGAACAAAATATACTTCTCTTTGACTACAGAGCTACTGCTAAATTTCCATTTAATTCTGTGGCATGTGAATGAAATCAGTAACAATTGTCATTAATTGCCTCTCACAGTTCTTTGGAAAAATAATAATTGTGTAAAATCATTGGAGTATGGCAAAAAAAATCATTGAACTTCAAGATGGCAAAAAGCAGTTTCTTGTCCCAGTTCTTTTGTTTTCCTACTAAATGCTTCATGAGAACACTTGTGCTTATCTGTAACATATCAATGATGATATCATATGACTACCTGTCTGGAGCTGTCAACAAAAACATGAGGTGGTCCATGTACAAACTTTTTGAAAGGTGAATGTGCTGTATGATCCAAACATTAACATAAGGAACAAATGTTTGTAGGACCTTTCATACTGCACTCCTCTGTTACCTTTTTTTTTTTTTTTTTTTTTACAGGAACACACCTGTTAACATTGTCACTATTTCTTTATCTTATTATCTAATTCAAATATCACTTGATCTTTATGTTTTTATAAGCCTCCCATCTCTCCTCAAAAGAGGAATTAATTTTTATATATGTTCTCAGTAGAATGGATAACTTATTATAATTCATTTTAGGCTTTTTTTGACACTTCTTGCAGATAAACTCTGGCTTTTTCATACTAGCAAATGCCTAACAAAGCACAGAATAGGTGCTTAATATTGTATTGAGATGATCTCAGATTTATTTTCTTAAATAACTTTTAAACACTTAACTGATTTGCTACATTTTAGTTATTCTTACTCTCTGTGATATGTGATTTTTAAATTTATGTAAACATCATCTATACTTTCTTTACAGAAGGTGTGAAATCATGAATACATCACACCACCTAGAAATCCCCCATGGTGTGCTTTACAATGCAACAGAACCACATAGTTCCCATTGTACACTCTTTCAATTATAATAGATGAAATACTTGAAAATCCTTGGCAGAAATACCATAGAAGTTATAATGACCTTTGCAACAAAAGGAGTAAATCTAGTGGCATTTTGGAGCTTTCTTATATTCTAATTGGATGTTTTCTTTTTCTTTTTCTTTTTTTTTCTATTTTGACCTTAGTTTCCCCAGTCCATGCCATTTTTAGGCTCCAACAGTTCAGAGAAACTGCAATTTCACTGAGACTTGACCTACAGAATCAGAGATTCAGGATTCTAGTCACTTTGCTGAGATGGATCCAAGGTATAGAGAGAAGTCAGATGTCAGCCCAAAGGTCAGGCTGCAACAAAAGTGCTTACCTTGGATGATTTAGCTACGATATGAGTTTACTCTGTAACATAAGTAGCATGGTTGGGCAGTGTTCAAGAACCTGGTTGTATAATGAAGAAAGGAGAAAAGACAAAGAATTTAGTCCAAATGTGATGAAAGCCAATTGACATGAAGACTATCATCATGTTCATCTTGGTCCAGTAAGAATCTGATATTCACTCTGATAGAAGATTTGCAATATGACTCCAATTAAGGTGACAATTTGAAACTCTCCTGCTCTGACTTCTGGAACTTACTTCTGCCAAATCAGTGGTGACTTTCAGGTACAGGCCTATGGCTGGGAACTAAAATCAGAAGACTCTGGGCCCGGTGCGGTGGCTCAAACCTGTAATCCCAGCACTTTGGGAGGCTGAGACGGGCGGATCACGAGGTCAGGAGATCGAGACCAGCCTGGCTAACATGGTGAAACCCCGTCTCTACTAAAAAAAAAATGCAAAACACTAGCCGGGCGAGTTGGCTGGCGCCTGTAGTCCCAACTACTCGGGAGGCTGAGGCAGGAGAATGGCGTAAACCCAGGAGGCGGAGCTTGCAGTGAGCTGAGATCCCGCCACTGCACTCCAGCTTGGGCGACAGAGCGAGACTCCGTCTCAAAAAAAAAAAAAAAAAAAAAAGACTCCAACCTCCAGCTCTGAGTACCTACACGGATAGTTCCAACCAACTTCAACCACAAGTAGTGGGTCCAAATCACAACACTCCAATGATGGAGTACACTGTCTCTGTCTTTTGCAGCACTTTGTTCAAAGATAAAAGATTCTCTACAGTGGTGATAAGGGCTGGTTCACTCAGCCCTTGGATGCAGATTCTGAGAGATGGAGTACACATACCTTTTAGACAATAGGTGTGTTTAAAGAAAATTCGATTCTTTGAAATTAAGTTAAAGTTTGTTTTATATAATTTGCAGTCAATTTTCATAAATCTCATGTGTGTTTCAAAGAAATGAGTATTCTCTATTTGTTGCCTTTAGGAATCTATATATCTTCATTATATCATGACTGTTAATTGTGTTTTTCACATGTTCTACATCCTTACTAATGCATTGTCTGCTTGATCTATCAATTACCAGAATAGTTATTACAGTCTACCCCTCTGAATTCACATCACATGCATACAAAGTTTAAGTAACTAAACTTCCCTCAGCGAAATCAAGTTCTTATCATTGTGTAGTTACCTTCTTTATCTTGAATAATTATTCTAATTTAAGGCTGATTTTCCCTGATAATGATATAGGTGAACCAACTTTCTTTTGGTTGCCTGATTTATCTTAGCCCATCTTTTTACTTTCTATTTTCCTGTAACTTTCCTTATATTTTTTAGGTATTCTGACCACGTGTGTCTTTTGGCTAATGAATTTATTCCATTTATAATTTATTTATACTTCTTTATATGGATTTATATGTATATATAATATATATGTATTTCTTCCAGATAGTTATTTACTTTTTTTTACTTTTTTTATTCTGCTTTTGTTCTTTCGACTGTTTTTGTTTTTGGTGGTTGTCTTAGAAAATTAATTTGCAAATTTATAAAGAAAACAAGATTTTAACAAAGGCAGAGGAAATCAAATAATAAACACGAAGATGAAATTAATCATTAAAATGAAATAAAATATTGTCAGTAATAATAGACACAGAGGAAATTAAACATTATCAGAGAAAAATATTCTCAATTATGTTTTAAGAAACCTAAAATAAGTCTCCATGAAGTATATAATTTCCTCGGGAAAATATTGTTCCAAAATTATTCTAAAAGAAGTAATAGTCTGAAAAATATTAGTACTATAGGTAACAAACATTATTAAATACACATCTCCATTCAATGCAATTCCTTTCCAACTACCAACATCAGTTTTCACAGAATGAGAAAAAACAATACTAAAATTCATATGGAATTAAAAAATAAAGAGTCCAAACAACCAAACAATTCCTAAGCAAAAGAACAAAGCTCAAGGTGTCACATTACCTGACTTCAAGCTATGCTGCAAGGCTATAGTAACCAAAACAGCATGGTACTCGTACAAAAATAAATATATAGATTAAGGGAACAGAATAGAGAGCTCCAAAATAAAGCCATATACCTACAACCAAATAATCTTCAACAAAGTCAATAAAAATACATGACAAAGAAAACTATTCAACAAATTATGCTGGGAAAATTGGATATTCATATGCAGAAGAATAAAGCTGAACCTCTATCTTTCAACATCTACGAAAAACAACTCAAAATGAATTAAAGATGTAAATGTAAGACTTGAAACTATAAAAATCCTAGGATAAAGCTTAGGAAACACCATAATCAACATGGACCTTGGGAAAGAATGTATGAATAAGTCCTCAAAGGCAAGTGCAACAAAAACAAAAATAGACAAATGATACTTAATTAAACTAAAAAGCTTCTATGCAGCAAATGGAATAATCAATAAACAGACAATCTACAGAATGGGGGAAAATATTTGAAAAATATGCATCTGACATAGGATCAATATTCAAAATGTGCAAGAAACTCAAACAACTCAACAAGAAAAAGAACTCAAATAACATTATTTAAAAGGGGGCGAAGGACATGAGGAGACATTTCTCAAAAAAACAAAAAAAAAAAGACATACAGGTGGCCAACAGGTATATGAAAAAATGCTCACTACTAATCATCAGATAAATGCAAATCACAATCACAATGAAATACTATCTCATACCAGCCAGAATGGCTGTAATTAAAAAGACAGAAAACCACAAATGTTCGCAAGGATGTAAAGAAAAGGAAATTCTTATACACTTGATGGAAATGTAATTTAGTACAGTTTCTATGGAAAACGGTGTGGAGATGGATCTAAAAATAGAACTACCATTCAATCCAGCAATCCCATTACTGGTTATATACCCAAAGGAAAATAAATTGTTATATCAAAAAAGACACCTGCACTCGTATGTTTATCACAGTAGTATTCATGATAGCAAAGTCATGAGAGACACCTCAGTGTTCATCAATGGATGACTGGACAAAGAGAATGTTGTACATATACACTATGGAATGCTATTCAGCCATTAAAAAAATAATGAAATCATATATTTTGCAGCAACATGGATTGAGCTAGAGGTTATTATTCTAAGTAAAATAAATCAAAAACAGGAAGGTAAGTAGGATCTAAACCATAGATACATATTAATGTACAAAGGGAAATAATAGATAAAGGATAATTCAAAAGGAGGGAGGATAGAGGGATTAGGGTTGAAAAAGTAGCCACATGGTACAACGTTTGCTATTCGGGTAATGTGCACAGAAGCCCAAACCTCACCATTAGGCAACATATCCATGTAACGAATCTGCATGTGTATCCCTGAATCTGTAAAAACTAAAAAATAAAACAAAATAATAATTATCTTCAAATAAGCCTTTGGTATCAGACCATTTTATATTGAGGGTTTTTGTTATTTATTTATTGCATGTTAAAGGAAAAGCTAATTCAAATGTAATATAAAATATATCGCACATATTAAAAGACAGAAACATTTTCAATTCCTGCAATAGGATGACATTATTTTAATACCAAAACCCAGCGATAATAAAAGAAATAACTCTATGTCCCTGTCCCTTATAAATGTGGATGCAAAAATTTAATAAATAGAATTCAACTTTAAAAATAATTATCATGATCAAGCATGATTTATTCTAAGAAAGGAAGGCTGTTGTGATATTGAGAAATATCATACTCAGAGAATAAAATACATAAGAGCAATAAACAGTACAAGGAATATAACAAAATTATATTTTGAGAGGGTAAAAAGACATTTTGTAAAAGTTCACAGCAATGACAGATGGCAAATATATTGATCCATTCTGGAACTGCAAGCACAATGATTGACGAGAATGCAGGTTAGTTTTGAAGACAAGCGTAGGGAGATAACAAGGGCTATCTCATAAGAGCTCATTAACAAAATTTTTGTTTCAGTCATTCATTCACTATTTAATTTCTAATTTATTTTTAAATTAGCAAATAAAAATTTTATATATTTATTATGTGCAACATGATGTTTTTAAAATATATGTGCATTGTGGAATAGCTAAATTGAGCTAATTCACATATGCATTACCATTCATGCTTATCTTTTGTGATGAAAACACTTAAAATCTACACTCTTAGCAGTTTTCGAGAATACAATACATTTTTACTAACCATAGTCACTATGTTGTACAATAGATCTCCAGAAGTTTTTCCTCCCATTCTGACTAAAATTTTACGTTCTTTGACCAACATCTCCCCCACCAAGACCCCTACTGGCCCCTGGTAGACACCGTTCTATCCTCTTCTTCTATGAGTCTCCATTTTTAAAATTCCACATTTAAGTGAGATCATGTGGTATTTATCTTTCTGTTACTGGCTTATTTCATTCACTGTAACATCCTTCATGTTCATCTATGTTGCTGCATGGAAAAAAATTTTTCTTCTAAGACTGCATAGTATTTTATTGTGTATATACACTATATTTTCCTTATCCGTTTATTTATTGGTAGACACTTAATTCCACATTTTGGCTATTGTGAATACTGTCACAAAGAATATAGGGGTGCAGATATCTCTTTGATATATTAATTTCCTTTAGATATAAACCCAAAAGTGAGATTGCTTGATCATATGGTATTTTTAGTTTTAGTTTTTGGAGGAGATTCCATGTCGTTTTTCAAACTGATTGTATGAATTTACATTCTCATTAGTAGGACACAATAATTCCCTTTTCTCCACATCCTTTCCAAAACTTGATATCTTTCCTCCTTTGAATAATAATAGCCTTTCTGAGAAGTATCAGAAGATATCTTTGTGTGGTTTTAATTTGTACTTTCCTAATGATCAGTGACTTTTGAGCATTTTTAAATTTACCTGTTGGCCATTTGCATATGTTCTTTTGAGAAATATCTATTTAGGTCCTTTGTCCCTTTTAAAATTATTTTTTAATTGACAAATAATTGTACATATTCCTGCAGCTGATGTTTTGATACATAAAATGTATACTGATCAGATCAGGATAATTATTAGCATATTTATCATCTCCAATATTTATTATTTCTTTGAATTGGAAACATTCAATATCTTCTTTCCAGCTCTTTGAAACTCTATATTATTTTTTACTATAGTCATACTCCGGTGGTATAGAACACTAGAAATTATAGTCATACTACAGTGGTATAGAACACTATAAATTATTTCTTCTATCTAGTTTTAATTTTGTACTCTTTAATAAATTTCTCCCTATCCAGTCCTTCCCACTACCCTTTCTAGCCTCTGTTCTACTTTTTACTTATATGAGATCCAGGTTTTGTTTTTTTGTTTTTCTGTTTGTTTGTTTTTTTAGCTTTACATGTAAATGAGAACTTACGGTGTTTAACTTTTTTTTCCTCATTTATTTCACTTAATATAATATCCTCCAATTTGATTCATGTTGCTGTGAATGACAGAATTTCATTCTTTTAGGGCCGGGCACAGTGGCTCACACCTGTAATCCCAGCCCTTTGGAAGGCCAAGGTGGGTGGATCACTTGAGGTCAGGAGTTCAAGACCAGCCTGGCCAACATGGCAAAACCCTGTCTCTACTGAAAATACAAAAATTAGCCAGGCATGGTAGCACATGCCTGTAATCCCAGCTACTATGAAGGCTGAGGCAGGAGAACTGTTTGAACCCAGTGGGCAGAGGTTGTAGTGAGCTGAGATTGCACCACCGCACTCCAGCCTGGGTGACAGAGCGAGACTCTGTCTCAAAAAACAAACAAACAAACATTCTTTTATATGACTAAAAAGTATTCCATTGTGTACATATAGCACATTTTCTTTAGCTTTCTTTAGCCATTCATCTGTTGTTGAACACCAAGGTTAATATCATACCACGGCTATTGTAAATAGTTCTGTAATAAATATGGGAGTGCAGATAACTCTTCAACAGCAAAACCAGACAAAGAGACAACAAAAAAGGAAAACAACAGGCTAATATCCCTAATGAACATAGACAGAAAAATCCTCAACAGAATACTAGCAAACAAAGTCCAACAACATAAACACTGATCAAATAGGATTTATCCCAGGGAAAAAAGGACAGTTTAATACATGCAAGTCAATAAATGCCATGTTACATCAATAGAATGAAGGAAAAAACATATGACCATCTCAATCGATTCAGAACAAAATTTTTAATAAAATTTAATTTCTCTTTTTAAGAAACTTCTATTTTAGATTTAGGGGTACACGTTCAGGTTTTTTACATAGGTAAACTCAGGTCACAAGGGTGAGTTATCACTTAGCTCCCACTTATACGTAAGAACATGCAGTATTTGGTTTTCTGTTCCTGCATTAGTTTACTAAGGACAATGGTGTCCAGCTTCATCCATGTTTCCACAAAAGAAATAATCACATTCTTTTTATGGCTACATAGTATTCTCTGGTGTATATGCACCACATTTTCTTAATCCAATCTGTCATTAATGGGCATTTAGATTGATTCCGTATCTTTGAATAGTGCTGCAATGAACATTCACGAGCATGTGTCTTTATGCTTTGGGCTTTCTTCATCTAGACCAAATCTACTTCCATTAAGAAGACTTTCTCTTTTGATCACTGTCTTCACTTATTGCAATCCATCCTTTCTTGATAAAACTCTTTATAAGTTAGGTATAGAAGAAAAGTACTTCAATATAATAAAGACAATTTATGAAAAACCCACAGTTAACATGTACTGAAAAAGCACTGGAACAAGCCAAGGATGCCCACTCTCATCATTCTTATTCAACATAGTACTGGAAGTCTAGCCAGAACAATAAGGCAAGAGAAAGAAATCAAATAATTCATATTGTTAAAATAATAATACTACCCAAAGTAATCTATTCATTCCATTCAGTCTCTATGAAAACACCAATGTCATTTTTCACAGAAATGGGAAAAAGTCTAAAATTTGTGTTGAACCACAAAATACCCTGAATAGCTAAGGCAATACTGAACAAAAAGACCAAAGCTGGAGGCACCACATTACTCAACATCAAATTATAGTATAAGGCTACAATAACCAAAACATCATGGTATTGTTACAAAAACAGACACATAGAACAGATTAAAGAACCCAGAAATAAAGCCACATACCTATAACCATCTGATATTTGACAAAGTTAACAATAACAAGAAATGAGGAAAAGACTCCTATTCAATACATGCTGCTGAGATAAATGGCTAGCCATATATGCAGAAGATTAAAACTGGACACATTCCTTTCAACATATACAAAAATCAACTCAAACGCTGGATTAAAGGCTTAATTGTAAAACCTAAAACTATGTAAAACCATAGAAAATATCATTCTGGACATCAGCCTTGGTAAAGATTTCATGACAAAGTCTTCACAAGCAATTGCAACAGAAACAAAAATTAACAAGTGGGATCTAAGTAAACTAAAATGCTTCTGCACAGCAAAAGAAACAATCAACAGAGTAGACAGACAACTTAAAGAATTGAGAAAATATTTGCAAACTATGCATCCTACAAAGATCTGATATCCAGAATCTATAAGGAACTTAAACATTTTAACAAGCAAAAAACAATTCCATTAAAAAATGGGCAAAGAACAAGATGCTTCTGAAAAGAAAACATGCTCATGAGAAAGCAGCAAATAAAATAGTGCTCAACATTGCTAATCATTAGAGAAATGCAAATGAAAACCACAATGAGATATCATCTCACACAAGTCAGAATGGCTATTATAAAAAGTGAAAAATAGCAGATGCTGGTGAGGTTGCAGAGAAAACAAAATTTCTACACTGCTGGTGGGAATGTAAACTATTTCAGCCACTGTGAAAATCAGTTTAGAGATTTCTCAAAGAACTGAAAACTACCATTTGTCCCAGCAATCCCACTACTGGGTATATGACCAAAAGAATATAAATCGTTCTACCAAAAAGGCACATGCACTTTTATGTTCATCACAACACTACTCACAATAGCAAATAGATGCAATCAACCCAAATACCCATCCATATTGGTCTGGATAAAGAAAATATGGTATTTATATACCATAGAATACTATGCATCCATAAAAAGGAACAAAATCATGTCATTTGCAGCAACATGGATGCAGCTGGAGACCATTATCCTAAGCAAATTAATTCAAGAACAGAAAACCAAACACTGTATGTTCTCACTTGTAAGTGGGAGCTAAACATTGAGTACATGTTGCTACACAGAGGGAAACAATAGACACCATAGTCTACCTGAGGGTGGAGAGTGGAAGGGGGGTGAGGGTCAAAAAAATCACCTATTGGGTATTATCCTCATTATCTGGGTGACTTAATCATTTGCACACTAAACCCCAGTGACACGCAATTTAGCCTTGTAACAAACCTGCACTTGTACCCCCGAACATAAAATAAAAGCTGAAAAAAAAAATTTGTAAAAAACAGAAACACGGGGATAGAGTGAAATCAAGGATTTTAAAAAATGGGTTGAGTATAAATTTATGAATATGCTAAAAGTCTAATGACCTGAAAATGATTAAATAAAAAAGATAATTATACAATATTTTGCATAAAAGAGTCACTCAAATATTTGATGAATAGGTGAATGAATAAATGAATTAATTGCTAGAGCAAGATCCATGGTTGTCTGCTGTTTTGGATTATCCATTT
Source organism: Mandrillus leucophaeus (assembly GCF_000951045.1). NCBI lineage: Eukaryota > Metazoa > Chordata > Mammalia > Primates > Cercopithecidae > Mandrillus > Mandrillus leucophaeus. Next base: position 81,214 of record NW_012109175.1, read on the forward strand.
TACCACAAAACTTTATTAACCTACATCAAGAGTTAAAATATGCACTTTGATTCAGTTACAGATATAACATCCAAACCAGAAAATACTTCTAACTGGTTCCTCTACACAATATTAAGTCTACAGGCCCTCATCTCTCGGTCTTATACTTGACATTTTAATGTTTATCATCTCAATATTTATCATGTCAAATGTTTACCATCGGAAATGTCGTTTTATTCATTTTACTTTCTCAAAATTGCATAGTCTTGTGCCTTATGCACAATAGGCACTCGATAAATATTTGTTCACTCACTCACTTCAGAATCACTCCAGATTTTTGTATTTATCAGTTTAATATAGAGTGATTATTTCCTGAGTGAAAACCCAAAACTATTGCAAGAAAAATTATTTTAATTGCTCAATAAATGAACTGTATTTTTATATTCAAGAAGCTATGTGCTATCTATTGCCAGTCACTCTTTTTATGTGACTGATGAACAAATATGCCTTATGTTTGGACTGCCTCATTGATAGTATCATTATAGTCATGGACATTTTTATGAAGTTCAAAAGTTAAGAAAAATATGGTCATGATGAGAAAGGAGTGGCAAAAAAGTCTTCCCTTATACATATTTTTTAAACATATTATAAATGCAATCTTTGTTGACTAAATAGTAAAACATTTAGAATCTTTTCTCTATTCACTGAACGTTCCCATGCTTTGAATCCTTTCATCTTACACACATGGGGTAAGTATGAATGCAGACTTTTTTAAAAATAAAGCAGATTTTTTTGGTACCATATCTCCCTTTAAGCATGTTTACTTTCCCAAGGTTGATTTTCTCCTGTTGCTCACTCTCATGAAAGGTATAAAGAATGAGATCTTGTGTAAGAGATTTAACTATGTTAAACGCAGAGAAAGTTGTTCTCCTTACACAGTAAACTGCAACATTAACTTTCAAATATATTTATAAAAATGTTTAGGGAAGCTCTGGTCTATATTAATTCTAGTTCATGAACAAGAGTAGTAATCAAATGAAGTTATTTTGGTTTTTGTTGTATACCAAATTTGGTATAAACTTGGCTCAAAGGCAAATCTAGCATTATATGTACATCCTCCTTAGCTAGTGCCATGCACATAAAAAGAATAAATTTAAACCTTGAAGTAAAAAATATGTGAGATGTTTTTGTTTCTATTTTATCTTAATTCCTTTTTCAATGTAGAATATGATAGGATATTACAGATGTTACATATAACCAATAATAAAATTTAAATTGAATAAAACAAGTTAATGCTGCTATTTATGTTATGAAATAGAATTTTATGTAATTATTCACTTTTTATTTGAGCTCAGAAGTCAGAAATCATGTCCTACATGTATACTGTAAGATATTCCATTCTGCTTCTAAGCCATATCGCCTCAGAAAACAGGAGTTTTGGCAGTCAGGGTTCTTGTAGCTGTATGAACTTGGCCAAGTTATTTAGTCTTTCTAAGACTTCATTCTCTTAATAGTCAAATGAAAAATCTGGGCAACAATTCCAACTTTTTCTCTCTCAGGATCTAGGTAAATGTTGGTTGATGAATCTTTTGAGGCTCTAGATTTATAACTTTTTCTCCAACTTGTTTTCTTCTTAGTTTATTTGTTGAATAAGTAAGTTCTGGATTTTACTGATGGCATTCCTGTGATGTTAGTATGTCCCTTGTCCCTGCATTTCCTGAAAAGTGCTAGTTAGATGTAGACTTGATCAAACTTTGATTTAATTTTGTGGCAACAATATTTTGGTGATAATACTATGATTTATTAGAGGCTTTTTGCTTTTCTTTTTGTGATGTTAGGAACCATTGATAATCATTGACAAGATTCATATTTTCTATAGAAGTTTCTAAGTTTGTTCTGAATTAATAGTTTCAAAATATATGGTGTCATTGCAGGAAACTGTTTATGTTCAATATAATGTAGCTTCCTCTCTTAGTATATAAAAGCTACAAATTTCTATTTACGTCTCAAAATTTTTGGTCAACAGAAAATATTGACAGAAATGAAATAGACAGAAACACAAGATGTTGCATATGTTGTTTAAAAAGAAAAATAATTTCCAAGTTCATAAAAGATAAGAAAGGCAGATAAGAAAATAAAGCAGAAAGACACATTCAAATTACTTAATTTTATTATGGCCAGGGGAAGCATGCTAATTTAATAGCTTGAAACCAAATAAAAATACATAAGTAGAAAGAAGTCAACATTCCTGTCTTAGCTTATTTTCTGCTGCTATAACAGAATATCTGAGACTGGATAATATACAAGGAAAAAAAATATTTGGCTCACTGTTCTGGAGGCTGGAAAGTCCAAGAGCATGACACTGGCATCTGGTGAGGGTCTTTGTGCTGCATCATCTCATAGCAAGAGGAAAAGACAAGAGAATGCATGTGGAAGAAAGAAGGGGCAAAAAAGCAAGGAAGAAAGGGAGGCAAACGCATCCTTCTTCTCAGGAAACTACTCTACAATAATGAAATTAATCCATTCATGAAGACAGAGCCATCATTATCTAATCACCTTTTAAAGTTCCACCTCTCAACACCACTGCATTAGAATTAAGTTTTTAACACACGCTTTTTGAGGGACTTATTCAAACTGTAGAAATTTCTAAATGCTTTCCTGAGAAATTCAGTGAATTAGCTTTTCCAAAAAAAAAAAATGTTCTTTACTCTGCTGCAAATCTGAGTGACAATTTCCACCCTCAACCCTAACAGAAAGAAAGAAATACCATATGCAGCAATTAAATTTGTGATGAGACAGCCTTCCAGTTAGGCAGCACCAGAAAACTTCTCCAGAGGAAAGTGCACATGGAAATGAAGTGATAGTCCACCATCATGTCAGCACCCAGGGCAAAAGAGAAGCCTTGTTAATAAGATTTCTGCATGACAGTGAGGGAAACTCTTGTGTCTTTGGAGAAAGGAGTAGTAGAGCTGGAGCCACAGCATAAATGGCTAAGTTTATGAAGTAGAATAAAGGATCTGCTGTCATCATCTAAAGCCATTTGTGCAGCAAGTAATTCAATATGACTTTTCTCTTAGACTATGCCTATGTGATCTTTTGGCTTGTAGAGTAGCACATTAGACATAGTTCCAGAAGGAGCAGTTTCATCCTGAGAGTGAAAGTAAGTCTGCATCTAAAGTATAAAACATGAAAATAAGCAATTACAGATTGAGTAGGAAGAGAAAACATAGGTCTCAATAAGGGAATCATAGAAAACTCTAGCAGGAAAATTCTGACATGAGATTTTCTGTTTCTAAAGTTTACATAGGTCAGCCACAGTGACTCAGCACTTTGGGAGGCTGAGGTGAGTGGATCACTTGAAGTCAGGAGTTCGAGGCCAGCATGGCCAACATGATGAAACCCCATCTCTACTAAAAATACAAAAATTATCCAAGTGTGGTGGTGGGTGCTTGTAATCCCAGCTACTCTGGAGGCTGAGGTAGGAGAATTACTTGAACCTGGAAGGTGGAGGTTGCAGTGAGCCGAGATCGAGCCATTGCACTCCAGCCTGGGCGACAGAGCAAGACTCTATCTCAAAAAAAAAAAAAAAAAAAAAAAAAAAAAAAAAAAAAAAAAAAAAAAAAAAGTGAATGTAAAACATGTTTGTAACTCTGAATACATTTTTTTCATAGAAAGCAAAGTTCATACAATGATGAAGTTACCAGGCAGCCTAAGAGATGATGATCATAGGAATGGCTATTTCTTTTATTATTCATTCACTGATTCATCAAAAGTTTGAGCTCCTACTATGTCTCAACACTGGAGATGCAGAAACAATTATCATTCCTAATCATCTACCACTAAAACAACTTAATACTGCACAGTATCAGGTATAAGTATATTTTACATCTATACTTCAATGAAAATGTAGTATAATACAAATAGTCAAATATGTTATATATAACCAATGGTTGAAATGTCATCCTTGGTAAAGCACTTTTTAATGGTTTCCTGCAAATGGAAGTTTCTCTAGTTTGTTAGCAAGAAGAGAGGTTTGGAGGCTGTAAGCAGTCGTGCTGTTTGGTGGCAGTAGGGGTGAATGTGAGTGAGCTGATGAAAGAATAGGTAAAATAGTAAATTTCCAAGTTTCTGAATCTAAGGAAGAGGTAGTCTTTTCTTCTTGACCCTCAAGACTCTGAAATTGGATGACCATTATCTTTGACTCAAGTCATGTATGAAGCAATGGGCCAAAGAAGCTAACAAACCTTCATAATAGATACATTTGTGTTCCCTTTGCTCCTGACAACACAAGGTGCTATGGTCTGAATATGTCCCCCAAAGTTCATGTGCTGGAAGCTGAATCTCCAACACAACAGTGTTGAGAGGTGGGGCCTAAAAAGAGGTGACTGGGTCATGAGCACTCTGCCCTCATGAATGGATTAATGTCATTATCTTAGGAGTACGTTAGTTTTTATGGGAGTGGGTTTGTTATAAAAGTGAGTTTAACCCTAACTTGCTGTCCTTCCTGTGCACTTACACTCTCTCCCCATATGATGACTTCCACCATGGGAGTGACATAGTAACAAGGCCCTCATTATATGCCAGAACCTTGATATGGAACTTCCTAGCCTTCAGAACTGTCAGAAATATTTTTTTTTCTTTATAAATTACCCAGTCCTTGGTATTTTGTCACAAAAACAAAACAAAGACACATGCTACATACATAAATTACAACTTTTGGATGTGATTCTTCTACTCAGCATACCATCACTCACTTTCAACAACCACATTGTATGTAGTTGTAAATTTTATTTTAAAACTTTGCTATCATTTGCTCTTCATCTTTCTTCTCCTTGGACCAATGATGAACATCAAATTGAATGTTTCTCCAGAGAGTGATTTTGTCACTATTTGATGCTAAGAGTTCTTCAATACTTTCAACATCCATTTCAATAAATCCAGACTCTTTAGCAGGATCTATGATTTTTTCTTTTTTTTTTTTTTTTTTTTTTTTGAGACATAGTCTCGCTCTGTCACCCAGGCTGGAGTGCAGTGGTGCGGTCTTGGCTCACTGCCAGCTCCGCCTCCCAGGTTCATGGCACTCTCCTGCCTCAGCCTCCCCAGCAGCTGGGACTACAGGTGCCCGCCACCATACCCAGCTAACTTTTTGTATTTTTAGTAGAGAAGGGGTTTCACCATGTTAGCCAGGACGGTCCCCATCTCTTGACCTCAAGATCCGCCTGCCTTGGCTTCCCAAAGTCCTGGGATTATAGGCGTGAGCCACTGCGCCCAGCCAGGATCGATGATTTTTAATTTTGATTCAATCACTTTTATAGTCACACTTCTCTCAATAGCTCTTATCATTTCCAACTTTCTTATTAATCTATAAAATTTTCTAGGTCTCTTAGACTCACCTACTTTCTTAAAGAGCCTTTCCACCTGCTTGGAAGATAGTTATATAAACACAGGAGAATAATAGACACTATATTAAAACCATAATAAATACATGAGAATAATAGTACCCTACATTAAAACAATAATAAGACATGAAATCCTCTTGGAAAAACAGCTATCTTAATCCAATGGACTCCACAACCTATCATCTGGAACTCATGTGTAACTAAAATATTTTCAGTAGTATATACATACATATTCGTTACAATAGATTATTTTGTGTGGTAAATTTCAAGTAAAATTTTTTGCAAGTTGTAATATCAAATATTCAGAAACTGAGAGTTCAGATTATTAGGACTATGTGTCCTTAAAATCAGGCACACAATGAATTTACCCTGAACAGCTTAAAATCTAATCATTTTTAGTTTAGGCAGTAATAATACTTGCTCATATGTCACTGCCAAAATCCATATCTCTCACAAAAATTAGGTTGCTTTCATCATGAAAAACTCTGATTCAAAATAGTAAGCAACTATATGGGTTTCATAGAAGCTAACCAGTGACTATACCACACTAAATAGATAGAGTTCAACGACACTTGCATTGGACCCACATTACATAAAACCATGTATTTGAAAAAAATTTAAAATTATATTTTCTTTATTTTTATCAGATTGGATTAGTTCAAAAGACCATTCTTCGAGTTCTGAAATTCTGCTTCATCCAATCTATTGATAAAGCTTTCAATTGTACTTTGGAATTTTTTAAGTTTTTTAATTCCAGAGACTCTGAATGATTTCTTTTTTAAGACGTTTCTCTCTTCATTTTTTTTCCTGGGTTGTTTTAGAAGTCTCTTTGTGCTGATTTTAAACCTCATCTTGGATCTCAATGACCTTCCTTGCAATCCATGTGTTGAATTCTTTATCTGTTATTTCCGAGTTTCCATTTTGGTTAAAGACCATTGCTGGAGAGCTAGTGTCATCTTTTAGTGGCGTCACTACATTCAGACTTTTCATGCAGCTCAAATTCTGTGCTGGTTTCTTCTCATCTAGAAATGTTGGCACTTCTAATTTTTGTAATGATTTTAGTGTGAATTTTTTTTTTATTTTTCTTTCTTTCCCTTTGATGTTATTTTTTCCTTTACCTTTTCGTTTCCTCCTCTCCCTAGGGAATGTGATTGTAGAGAATGCTGGGTAGGGTCTTTGGCTTTTCTTCTATAGCTCTAGGCATTTCTTTCAGCAGGTTTTATATTGGGATATGCAGTTTGTGCTACAAGCCCATAGATGGTACTTACAGATATGAGCAGACTATGGCCAAGATGGTTATGTATATACCCAACCCTTGTTTAATCAAGCAATGGGTTGACTGGTTGAATGCACAGTGGTCTAAGCTCCCTGCTTATCTCTGGGGTAGAAAGGCAGGACCCATGAAAAGCAGGGCCAGACTGGGCAGGTCTGCCTGCAAGTCCTCTAATGGCAAGCACAAGAACCAGTGCCAAGGGAGAATCTACTGGGTGGCTGCCAGGTACCAAGAGGTATGCCTAGGTGTGCAGCTGGGAAACCTCCTTTGCTCCAAGTTCCCTGCATAGAGATTGCAGCATAGCCTAAGCTCCTATTCCAAGAGAGTGGCTGCTATAGATGCCTGGAGATATGCCTGGTTGTCCAGCAGAGAGGGCCCCCTTGCATCAAAATCTGTGCACAAGATGAATGGGGCAACTTGGGCTGCTGTACCAGGAAAGTCCATGCTCCAAATGACTGGAGATCTACCTAAGTGTGGAGCAGAGAGGGTCCCCCTGCACCAGGATCTCTACCAGGAAGGATGAGGTATCTCAGTCTGCTGAATTAGGGTGCTCCTAATGCCTGGAAACCTGCCTGGGCATCGAGTAGAGAGTCCTCCTGCACTAAGATCTATGTCTGGGAAGGGTAGGGCAGCTCAGGCTGCTGACCCAGGCAAACAGGTACTTCAAATGCCTGAATTTCTGCTTGGGGTGAAGCAGCGAAGGCCCCGCTACACCATGTTCTCAGGGAAGTAGGGTAGGGCACCCAGCAATGGCATATGCAGATCAGTTCCAAGTCAACAAGCTGGCCCTGGCTCCAAGTCTCAGTACCCAAGAGAAACTTCAGCTATAGCAGCTCTCCTCAAATGCCAGGCCTACAAGAAGGGAGAACACAATTCCAGCACCTACTACTGAGGCACTTTTCACAGTTCTGGCTGTGGGATCCCTAACCCACTTCAGAGTAATTGCTCCAATTTCTGGCCTTAGATTAAAATGCCTGCACAGTCACACTGCTGGGTCACCAAAGAATGGCTGACGTTACATGAATCTGTATTAAAAATGGCATCCTCCTCTCAGTCTTGAGTCTGGGAAAATGTCTGCAGATATTCCCAGTGTCTTTCCCACACAGCATCTCCAAGCCTCTCCTTAAGTTAACTCCAGGAGCTGGGAAGCAAAGTGCTCTCCCTTGGCCTGGGTTGCTCGGATCCCCAGTGGGAAGGTGAGTCACAGAGGGAGAACCTCTGTCTCTCTCACACACTGGGGCTGAACTCACTTTTATTAGCTGGACGCTGTCACAGGAAATGTTTGCCAGCACTGTCTTCTCTGGGATCTGGGATTGTCTTCCATGATTCCAGTAGATTCCCACTTTCCTTCTTGAATGAAAGCTTACAGAGTTGATCTTTATGCACTATCTTTCTATTTACACATGGCTGAGGCTCACTGAAACCCTCTAATTCACCAACTTGGAGAAAAAAAATTTAATGCAACTATTGTAAACCTAATTATTCCAAAAGAAGTTCTTCTAACAGAGAAAAGACTACAATTATTTTTACATATAGTGAAAGAGAGGTCATTTTTATGCTAACCAAGTGTCAGACCATATAGGGTTTCATAAACATACTGTGTAACCAGTAGCTGTCTTATCTTGAAACCTTAATCTCTTAATAGATCTTTAGACACTTGTGCAAATTCCAACAGATTTTAGAACAGGCAATTATTTCTTCAATGAATCCCATAAAAACACCATAGAGGAAGTTGTTTCTAAGGTGATAAGATCAGTGTTAAATTTTAGAAGGAGTACCATAATGTTTGCAGCCTGATTTTTTTGCTTTTTCAGTTACTGAACCATCAATCTTCCAATCAACGGGCTTTTAAGGTGGGCCTACAAGCTGTCACTTGATAATTAAGTGGTATGTTAAAATAACAAAAGGCTCTTTTTCAGAGACACATTAGATAATAGAAGTTTTAATCTCTTCTAGCATACAATAACTGGTTTAATAATGGAAAGATTGTTGTCGTGGATGTTTGTAGTACACAATGAGTGGGAACAACAACAGAAGCACATTTTTACCTCTAAGCACAGTCAAAAGTAGACCCTGCTAGAGAAAACTCATGCAGACTGTGGAGTACAGGACATTTGTTCTCATCCCATTTTCATTTTTCAGATATGATGAATTCTGTTGAGGTCTTTCTGCTGTGAAGCTCATAAAGTCTCATGGTGCTGATGGCAGTGAGCCAAGATTGAGCCACTGCACTCCAGCCTGGCAACAGAGCGAGACTCCATCTCAAAATAAATAAATAAATATATAAAAATTTTTTTAAAGTCTCATGATGCTTCATTGGAACAGGACCTTCTTCCAAGGCCCTAAAAGGGTCCCTAGCAAAAGCAAAGTGTTTTGATTTTGTTATGTTAATATAAATTTAAAAATTTATAAATTGTTATGATTAGATCATTTCTAAATGTTTACTTTCATGTTGAATTTTGTATTTCTAATTCCATATATATTAAGTATATATGACAAGAAAGTAAATAGATCATAGCTATTTTAAGATAATATAATTATAAATCAAGGAAAATAAAAAAGTTCTCAACTGGAAGAATTTTTGCCTCCCTGGGAGATATTTGGCCATGTTTGAAGTGCTTTTCGGTTGTCACAATAAGGGGGCAAGGCCACTGGCACCTAGTGAGTAGAAGCCAGGGATGCTTCCACCCGAAAATGCATAGGCAGCCCCTTGTAACTAGTATTATCCAGTCCAAAATGTAAACCATGGTCAGGTTGAGAGACTTCCACAATTTCAAAATTAAGAAGTGGTAAGCCTGGATTTAGATCCAGTGTGTATAATTACAAAGCTTATGCTTTCTACTACATTACACTGACTGGCTATAATAAATATCAGTAGAACAAGTTAGTTTCAATTGTGTGGTGTACCAATGGTCATTGCATTTGCCTTCTTCATATTCTGTAATAAAAGCCAATGCATGTGCATGCCGCCATGTTGGATATGCTCTGTGGACAAAGGGGAGGTGGGCAAGCAAGATAGTCCTCGTCCTTTTCCAGTGTTATCTGCTCAGTTAATGGCATCATCACACACTCAGTTATACAAGGCATACCCCAAGAAATATCCTTCAGTTTGCTTTTTTCCTCCATTCACCTTAAGTATTAACCCATTTTCATGCTGCTGATAAAGACATACCTGAAACTGGGAAGAAAAAGAGGTTAAATTGGACTTACAGTTCCACATGGCCGGGGAGGCCTCAGAATCTTGGTGGGAGGTGAAAGGCACTTCTTACATGGCAACAGCAAGATAAAACGAGGAAGAAGCAAAACCTGAAACCCCTGATAAACCCATCAGGTATCTTGAGACTTATTCACTATCACCAGAATGTCACAGAAAAGACCAGCCCCTCGTGATTCAATTACCTCGCCATGGGTCGCTCCCACAACACATGGGAATTCTGGGAGATATAACTCAAGTTGAGATTTGGGTGGGGACACAGCCAAACCATATCAGCCTATTTTCTCTCTATTATTTTCTCTCTCTTGGAACATACTATGTTATCTTCTACCACTGTTTTAGCATTTATATTGGTGTACTCCTTTTCTACATTGTACTCAGATGATCTTTTTTAAAATTTGTATCTGAACATGTTAACTTTCTAAGTCCTTATCCCTACATAAACTTCCCATCCTGTCACAATCCTGGCTTAAATCACACAATGACCTATCATTGGTTTCAGGGTAATAGCCCCAATACCCCAATATGGCCTGTAAAGTCCTCTTAAGTCTTTCCAGAATCACTTACCATCCTGTCTTCTGCTTGGTGCTTCAGCCACTAATGCTTTTAGTTCTTTGACACAGATATGTTACTTCCTACTGCAAGGCCTTGTGCTATGCTTAAAACACCCTACTTCTCATTGCTGCTATTTTTCATCTAAAGCACATCTGATTTTGAGTAGTTCATATCCCTCTGTTCTAGGTTTTCATAGCACTACGAAGATCTCTTTGTGAATTTATCACAGCTATAGTTTTATACTTATATGTGTGACTCAAAAAAATATCACCTGCACTGTAAGCTACATGAGGGCTGGTACTGTGTTTAGTTTTGCTTGAAAAGCAAAGTGTACTGACAGTCTATCCCCAGCGTCACTCAGATAACTTGGCATTTAACTGGGTTCAATAAATATTTGTTGAATGAATTATTGCAGGAATAAATAAATGGATGTTTGGATAAATAAGTGCATGATATTAAATGGCTGAATAGACTCAGGGCTAGTACAAGCCTTAATGCTTAGTGTAACATAAGCTCTGGATACGATCTGATAGCAGCTAAATGAGAGCAAACAAGGTCCTAGGCAACCAAAGATGTTTAGGCCACGATAGATAAGAGCTAGAAATATTGAACATGCTGACTTTTTCTGTTGAATAAAGCCTATTAATCTGGACTTTTCCGTGAACCAGTCAATCATTTTGCCACAGAATCTTCATGAGTGAATATAAGAGGACCTGACTTTGATAAAGATTATGCCACAAATCTAATTCCACCTAGAAAAAAAATACAGTATCCTCCAAAAGACTCACAAGTCTAATTCCAAGGTGACTTCTCATGGTCCAGCAGAGGAAATGGGACTCCTGGCATCAGAGCCTGCAACATGAGCAACTCAGGCATGCTCAATATAGTCATGTATCTCTTAATGATGGAGATACTTTCTCAGAAATGCATGGTTAGGCAATTTTGCCCTTGTGTGAACATCATAGAATGCACTCACACAAAACTAGATGGTTTGGCCTATTACACAGCTAGGCTATATGATATAGCCTATTGCTCCTTGGCTATAAACTTGTACAGCATGTTCATGTTACTGTATTGAATATTGTATGCAGTTGTAACACAGTAATAAATATTTGTGTATCTAAATGTAGAAAAGATACCGTAAAAATATGGTATAAAAGATTAAAAACAGTATACCTTTATAGGACATTTACCATGAATGGAGCTTGCAGGACTGAAAGTAGCTCTGGGTGTTGGCGAGTGAGTGGTGAGTCAATGTGAAGACCTAGGACATTAATGTACTCTTCTGTAGACATTAGAAACACTGTACACTTAAGCAACACTAAATTTATTAAAAATAATTTCCTTAATAAATTAATCTTAGTTTACTGTAACACTTTTACTTTATAAACTTTTAACATTTTTAAACTTTTTGATTATTTGTAATAATGGCTTAAAACAAAAATAATTGTAGAATTAAAGGAAAATATTTTCTCTCTTTATATCCTTATTCCATATATTTTCTTCTTTTATTTTTTACTTTTTAAGCATTTTTGTTAAAAACTAAGGCATAAACACACACATTAGCCTAAACCTACAAAGGATCAGATTCTTCAATATCAGTGTCTTTCACCTCAACATTTTGCCTTACTGGAAGGTCTTCGTGGGCAATTTTTTAAATATATATATATATATATATGTGTATGTGTGTGTATATATATATAAAATGAAGCTGTTGTCTCCATTGATAAAGGTGACTTCTTCCAGAATTTCTCCTGCAGTACCTCCCTGAAGCTGTTTTAGTTAACCTTTTTTTTGATAAGCAGAAGTACACTCTAAAATAATGATAAAAGTATAGTACAATAAACATATAAACCAAGGACACAGTCATTTATTATCAAGTATTATGTAATGTACATAAATGTATATGCTATACTTTAAATGCCAGGCAACACAGGTTTGTTTACACAAGCATCATCACAAACATATGAGTTATTCATTGCACTCATTATCATACCTATGAGGTCACTAGGCAATAGAAATTTTTCAGCTCCATTTTTTGGTAATTTTTATCTTAGGTTTGGGGGTCCATGTGAAGGTTTGATACGTAGATAAATACATATCATGGGGATTTGTTGTACATATTATTACAGCACCCAGGTATTAAGCCCAGTACCCAATAGTTATCTTTTCTGCTCCTCTCCCTCCTCCCACCCTCCTTGCTCATGTACACCCCAGTGTCTGTTGTTTCCTTCTTTTTATTCATTAAGTTATTATCCTTTCGTGCCTGCTTATAAGTGAAAACATGCAGTATTTGGTTTCTGTTCCTGCGTTAGTTTGCTAAGGATAATAACCTCCAGCTCCATACTTGTTCCCACAAAGGACATTAACTCCTTCATTTTTATGGCTGCATAGTATTCCATGGAGTATAGGTACCAAATTTCTTTATCTAATCTGTTATTAATGGATATTTAGATTTATTCCATGTCTTTGCTATTGTGAGTAATTCTGCAATAAACATATGCATGTATGATCTTTATAACAGAACGATTTATATTTCTTTGGGTATATACCCAAGTAATGGGATTGCTGAGTCTAATGGTATTTCTGCCTCTAGGTTTTTAAGGAATCATCGTCTTGTCTTCCACAACAGTTGAACTAATTTACACTGCTACCAACAGTTTAAAAGCATTTCTTTTTCTCCACAACCTCACCAGCATCTGTTGTTTTCTGACTTTCTAATAATAGTCATTCTGAATGGTCTGAGATGGCCTCGTGGTAGTTTTGACTTGTACTTTCTCTAATGAACAGTGATGTTAAGCTTTTTTTCATATACTTATTGGCTGCCTGTATGTCTTCTTTTGAGAAGTGTCTGTTCAGTCCTTTATCTACTTTTTAATGGGATTGTTTTTCTCTTGTAAATTTGTTTAAGTTTCTTATAGATGAAGGATATTAGACCTTTGTCAGATGCATGGTTTGCAAATATTTTCCCCCATTCTATAGGTTGTCTGTTTACTCTGTTGATAGTTTCCTTTACTGTGCTGAAGCTCTTTAGTTTAATTAGATCCCATCTGTCAAGTTTTTGCTTCTGTTACAATTGATTTGGTGTCTTTGTCATGAAAGACACCCATTCCTAGTGGTATTGCCTAGGTAGTCTTTCAGGGTTTTTATACTATTGGGTTTTACATTTAAGTCTTTAACCCATCTTGGGTTGATTTTTGTATATGGTGTAAGGAAGGTGTCCAGCTTCAATCTTCTGCATATGGCTAGCCAGTTATCCCAACACCATTTTTTGAATCGGGAGTCTTTTCCCCATTGCTGGTTTTTGTCAGTTTTGTAAGATCAGATGGTCACAGATGTGTGGCTGACCTTATTTCTAGGCTTTCTATTCTGTTCTGTTGGTCTATGTGCCTGTTTTTGTACGAGTACTATGCTGTTTTGGTCACTGTAGCCTTGTAGTATATTTTGAAGTTGGGTAACACGATTCTTCCAACTTTGTCCTTTTTGTTTATGATTGTCTTGGCTATTTGGACTCTTTTTTCATTCCATATAAATTTTAAAATAATTTTTTCTAGTTCTGTGAACAATGTCATTGGTAGTTTGATAGGAATAACATTGAATCTGTACATTGCTTTGGGCATAATAGCCATTTTAATCATATTGATTCTTCCTATCCACAATCCATAAGCATGGGATATTTTTCCACTTGTTTGTGGCTTCTCTGATGTCTTTGAGTCATCTCATTGTAGAGATCTTTCACTTTCCTGATTAGCTGTATTCCTAGAGTTTTCTCTTTTTTTTTTTTTTTTTTTTTGTGGCAATCGCGAATGAAACTGATTTAGCTCTCAGTTTAGTTGTGGTTCACGTATAAGAGTGCTAGTAAATTTTGTACATTGATTTTGTATCCTGAAACTTTGCTGAAATTGTTTATCAGCTGAAGGAGCTTTTGGGCCAAGTCTGTGGGGTTTTCTAGATATAGAATCATGTTCTCTGCAAACAGAGGTAGTTTGACTTTCTCTCTTCCTTTTTGGATGTCCTTTATTTCTTTCTCTTGCCTGACTGCTTTGGCTAAGATTTCCAATACTATGTTGAATAGAAGTGGTGAGAGAGGGCATCCTTGTCTTGTGCCAGTTTTCAAAGAGAATGCTTCCAATTTTTGCCCAGTGAGTATAATGTTGACTGTGGATTTGTCATAGATAGATGTTATTATTTTTAATATGAAGGGATGTTGAATTTTATCAACAGCCTTTTCCGTATCTCTTGAGATAATTATGTGGTTTTGTCTTTAGTTCTGTTTATGTGATGAATTACATTTATTGATTTGAGTATATTAAACTAACATTGCATCCTAGAGATGAAGCCTGCTTGATAGTGACAGATTAGCTTTTTGATGTGCTGCTGCATTTGATTTGTGTTTTGTTGAAGATTTTTGCATCAATAATCATCAAGGGTATTGGCCTTAAGTTTTGTTTTTTTGCGTGTGTCTCTGCCAGGTTTTGGTATACAGAGGATGCTGGTCTCATGGAAGGAGTTAGGGAGAAGTCCCTCCTCCTCATTTTTTGGAGTAGTTTCTGCAGGAATGGCACCAGGTCTTCTTTGTACATCTGGTAGAATTTGGTTGTGAATCCCTCATGTCCTGGGCTTTCTTGGTTGGTAGGCTATTTATTACCGATTCAATTTTGGAGCTCATTATTGGTCTGTTCAAGGAATCAATTTCTTCCTGGATCAGTCTTGGGAGGGTGTATGCGTCCAGGAATTTATCCATCTCCTCTAGGTTTTCTAGTTTGTGTGTGTAGAGGTGTTCACAGTAGTTTCTTATGGTTGTTTTAATTTCTGTGGGGTCAGTAGGAATACTGCCTTTGTCATTTCTGATTGTGTTTATTTGGATCTCTTCTATTTTCTTCTTAATTAGTCTAGCTAGTGGTCGATTTTATTTTTTTCAAAAAATCAACTTTTGGACTCGATCTTTTAAATGGCTTTTTGTATCTCAATTTCCTTCAGTTTAGCTCTGATTTTTGTTATTTCTTGTCTTCTATCTTTGGGGTTGATTTGTTCTTGCTTCTCGAATTCTTTCAGTTGTGAAGTTAGGATGTTAATTTCTTTCTAATTTTTTGATGTGGGCATTTAGTTCTATGAATCTTCCTCTTAACACTGTCTTAGCTGTGTCCCAGAAATTCCTGTATGTTGTACATTTGTTCTGATTATTTTCAAAGAACTTAATTTCTGACTTAATTTCATTGTTTTCTAAAAAGTCATTCAGCAACCTGTTGTTTAATTACCCTGTAATTGTATGATTTTGAGCAATTTTCATTGTGTTTATTGAATTGTGGTCCAAGAGTGTGGCTGTGGTGATGGGAATAACGTATACTCTGTTGTTTTGGGGTGGAGGCTTCTGTAAATGTCTGTCAGATCCATTTGGTCCAATGCTGAGTTTAGGTCCTGAATATCTCTGTTAACTTTCTGCCCTGATGACCTATTTAATACTTTCAGTGGAGTGTTGAAGTCTCACACTATTATTGTGTGGGAGTCTGTGTCTCTTTGTAGGTCTCTAAGAACTTTCTACATGAATCTGAGAGCGCCTGTGTTGGGTGCATGTGTATTTAGGATAGTTAGTTCTTCTTACTGAACTGAACCCTTTACCATGATATAATGCCCTTCCTGTCTTTTTGATCTTTGTTGTTTTGAAATCTGTTTTGTCTGAAATTATGATTGCAACTCCTGCTTATTTCTATTTTCCATTTGCTTGGAAGATTTTTCTCTAACACTTCATTTGAGCCTATGACTGTCATTACATGTAAGATAAGTCTCTTAAAGACAGCATACCATTGAGTTTTGCTTTTTTATCCAGCATGCCACTCTCTGTGTCTTTTAAGTGTGGCCTGTTTAGCCTGTTTATGTTCAAAGTTAGTTTTTATATGTGTGGATTCTATCTGGTCATTGTACTGTTAACTGGTTTTTACGTTGGCTTGTTTGTGTGGTTGCTTTACAGTAACACTGGTCTGTGTGTTTAAGTGTGTTTATGGTAGTGGTCTTTCCTCTTATATTTAGTGCTTCTTTCAAGATCTCTGGTAAGGCAGGTCTGGCGGTAATGAAGTCTCTCAACATTTGCTTATCTGAAAAGACTCTTATTTCTCCTCCTCATAGGCAGCTTAATTTGGCTGGATATAAATGTCTTGGTTGAAGTTTTTTTTTTAATTATTTTTTCTTGAAGAATGTTGAATGTAGGCCCCCAATCTCTTCTGGCCTGCAGGATTTCAGCTAAAAGGTCTGCTGTTAGCCTGATGGGGGTTCCTTTTTTAGGTGACCTGCCCTGTCTCTCTAACTGCCTTTAACATTTTTTCTTTCATTTTCAACCTTGGAAAATCTGAAAATTATGTGTCTTGGGGATGATCTTCTTGTATAGAACCTTGGAGGAGTTCTCTGTACTTCCTGAATTTGTTGATATCTTTAGCAAGATTGGGGATGTTTTCATGGATGATATCCTGAAATATATTTTCTAAGTTGTTTGCTTTCTCCCCCTCCCTTTCAGTATCAATGATTCATAGATTTGGCCTCTTTACATAATTTCATACTTCTTGGAGGTTTTGTTGACTCATTTTTATTCTTTCTTTATTTTTGTTTGACTTTCTTATTTCAGAGAACCAGTCTTCAAGTTCTGAGATTCTTCCCTCAGCTTGGTTTACTCTGTTGTTAATACTTGTGATTGCATGTGAAATGCTTGTATTGTGTTATTCAGCTCTGTCAGACACATTGGTTTCTTTTATATACTAGCTATTTTGTCCTTCAGCTCCTGTATGACTTTATTGTGTTTCTTATTTTACTTGGATTGGGTTTTCCCATCTTCCTGAATCTTTATGATCTTTGCTCCTATCTATAGAAATATTCCAAATTCTATTTTTGTCATAACGGCCAGTTAGTTCTGGTTAAGAACTCTTGTTGAAGAACTAGTGCAGTCACTTGGAGGACAAATGACACTGTAGCCATTTGAGTTACTGGAGTTCTTGCATTTTCCTTTCTCATCTCTGTGTGTGGATGTTCTTTTAACTTCAGTGTAGACGGAGAGCAGTCAATATTCTTTTTTGGATGTTTTCACCAGGCTGAGGCTTTGTGCAGGGTCTTTATTTCAAGCTGACTTCTTGTATCTGATTTCAGAGTGGGGAATGTTAGTGAGGTATTTTTGGTGTTGAAGCTTTGGGGTGTCATCCAGCAGCTGACACTTAGAATTTCTGGTCAGTTGGTAGATTCTTGCTCAGTTGTGTGGATCCCCTAGGTTTCCTCACAGTTGGAGTCATGTTTCCTCTCAGTTCTCTGGAAGTGTGGGTTCCTCTCCTCCTTGAGTGCTGGCTGTAGTTCACAACTTTACACTTCTCGGCTGCCTACTATGGCTCTAGGAGCAATCTCAGTGTTTATGTTTCTTCCCCAGCTTAGAGGCAGCAGAAGAGATCTTAGTAGTGGTTGTGGCCAAGGGTCATTTGCTAGACTCCTAGGGACTCCACCCAGAGAGATGTAGATCAGCAATCACTCAGCCAAGATGGAGGGTTTGTGCTGTGGTCCCAAGCCAGGTGGCCCTGCCTGATGACAAGCTGTGAGGGGTGTGTGGGACCCATGGGAAATGGACTGGCCTCCTCTCCTTGGGTCAACTTCTGCTTGTTGAAGGTATGGATAAAGCACTTACGGTCTTTGTTTCTTCGTTAGTCTGAGGGTGGCAAACACAGTTCCACAGCAGAGGCAGTGGCAGAGAGGCTTTCAAGTTGCCCCTGGAGGCTCTGTCCAGAAAGTGGCTGAGTTGGTGCTGGTTCAATAGCTCTGGCAGTGGGTGGCTGGAGGCCCAGGCCTGGAATACCTGCCCAGTGAGGAGATATGGGAATGGGCGCCCAGGTAACATTCTGGCCACT
The DNA here is from genome assembly GCF_000951045.1 of Mandrillus leucophaeus. Lineage (NCBI taxonomy): Eukaryota > Metazoa > Chordata > Mammalia > Primates > Cercopithecidae > Mandrillus > Mandrillus leucophaeus. The sequence continues at coordinate 99,508 of NW_012109175.1, forward strand.
TTTCTGCAGCGCTATTGCAGTATGCTTGAGGCTGCTCCAGTTCCTAGTCACCTCAGATTTTCCAGAATCTGGAGGTATCACCAGTGAAGGCTGTGAAACAGCAAAGATGGCAGCCTGTCCCTCCCTCTGGGAGCTTTGTCTCAGGGAGTTATAAACTCGCTGCTGGCCCAAAGGCATCTGTCAGGGGTAGCTGGAGACCCCTTTTGCGAGTTCTTGCCCAGTGAGTAAGAACGAGATCAGGCCCCCACTTAAAGCAACAGTCTGGTAGAGGAGCTGTGCTGTGCTTAGGAATCCCTTCCACCCTAGATTGGTTCTAACTCTCTAAAGCCTGAAGGCTAGAATGGCTAAAGTGCCCAAACAGCAAAAATAGTGGCCTGCTCCTCTCCCCGGGAGTTCCTTCTTAGGAAGGTGCAATACCACTATTCGTAGCTGGCTGGAATTCCCAACCAGTTGTTATCTTGTGAGGTGTCGTGGAAGTGGGGCCTGTGAGCTGTTGCTACTCAACCACCTGGTTTTAGCCTCATTCCTAGGGTTGTATACAGAAGTCTAACCTCCTACTTTGCAGGAGCTGCAGCTACTTTTCCTGGAAAGCCAGAGTATCTAAGGCTCTAGGGTCTCTACACGTGCCGGAGCAGCTGCTCTGCTGAGACTCCACATAGCTGTGTCTGTCAGACTGGAAACTTGGCTCTGGTGGAGTGATTTCACAAGGAGATCTCCTGCCCTGAGGGTTACAAAAATCTGTTGGAAGCATGGTTTCTTGGGATCACTCATTCACTCACTACTCCCCTGGACAAGGGAGGATCCCCTGGCTGCATGTTTTTCCTAGGTAGGCCACTGTCCTCTCTTGCTTTCCTTCATTCTCTATGGACCATGTTGTTTCCTTGATTAATCCCAATGCATGTACCTCAATGTTTCAATTGAAGATGTTGTATTTACTCGACCTTTCTGTTCCTCTCCATGAGAGGCACACACACTAGCTGCTACTAGTCGGCCATCTTAACCACTCCACAGCTCCATTTTAATCTTCCAGGACTATGGTTTGTATGTAGTCTGTCATTGACTGAAACATCAATGTGCAGTACATGACTGTATTGTAAGTTGTGAGCCTTGGACTCAAGCTACAGGGAGCCTGACAGTCTCTTTATTGTAAGAAAACAAAAAAGATCAAGAAAAGCAACATAGCCATAAAGTTCTAATGATGCTTCACATGTTTTATGGACTCTAAGTTCAAATGCAGGAACTTGCTCTCTCTAAATGGCATGTAAAATGCAATGCTGCATTCTAAATTTTAGATATCAAGAGAATTTTTACTTGAATTTAGGACTTTTATATGTCTTTCTTATTCTAGCGATGTATTCTCCACCTTAAAATAATCTTTATCTAAAACTGCCAAATATAATCTCTTAAAAATGTTGCATTTAGAATAAAAAATGAGCCTTTTATCTAGATGAATATGGTAATATAAACAAGAGTATAATGTTTTAGCTTTAGAATTTGTCTTAATAACTATAACTCAATAATGTAAAATTCAACTTTCACTCTTTTATTTTTGTGACTTTTTAAATCCATTTATCATCATATTGCCAATGATCAGCTATAAAACAATGAAAATGGATTGTTTATCCCCCAGCTCACTCCAAAATGAATAATGAAAGGATTTGCCAGAACCAAAAGATGGGTGGTGCCTTGATCCTTCTTGCTTTCAATGTATCTTTATACAAATGAGACAGATTGCTCAGCCCTTTCTGAAGCTGTAAACCAGTCTTAAATGTGCAAGTGACATGACCCTAGACAAGCACAGACACCCTAAAAAAATGAAATGCTGAAATTAGAAATGCTCATTGCTTTGCATCACAAACAGGCTCATTGTGCATTTTTCATACAAAATAACATGAAGTGATGACCAGCTTGACCTGGTCGGCACTTTCTTTTAGGGCAAACAAAACACAAATTGACTTATTCTTCTAAAGTAATAACTGCAGTGACAACATAATTGGTATCTAAGTGGCACATTTTACTTGAACTGTTGAAAGTCTCTACATTAAAGACCAAGCCACTATGAAAAATTCCAAATTTAAAATGCAATTTTATCTAAGATGGCTAAGTATGAACCATTTCCGAAGTGCCAAGATATCCCAATACTCTTGATACTTTCTCCAACTCTTCTTGAATAAACAAGAATCAGCTTATAAAAATTACAATTAGTCAGAAAGTGAAGCAAATATGTAGATGTCACAGATCATTGACTTGTGTCTTCAACAACTATTTGAGGGGTCTGTGATGTGCATAGTGCTATAAAATACGTAAAACAAATGAGACAAGATCTGTTCCCTTAATAATGAGTGTTGTTTGTGTGCCAGACATTGTGCTGTCATATAAACGTTATCTTTTTTAATCCCCACAACAACCCTGCGATATAGTAATAGTATTATCTGAATTTTACAGATGGTGGAATTAAGATTCAAAGAGGTCTTTTGATCCAAGTCATAGAACCAGTAAATGGTGAGGCAGGATTCACTCCCTACTATTAACTGTTACATTTTATGAAATCCAATAGGTAAGTTACCAGCTAATTAGTCAAAGCAGAATGAAATAACTGGTTTAATAAATGTTACTTTTAACTTTTGAGTACATGAAAGACTGATGGGTGAGACATTATAACATCCATTTGCTTCTTTGCATTCAGATCCCTAATAGTCAATCAAAGAGGTCTGACCCTGCAAATCACATTTCCTAGACTCCTCTTCTGCCTAGGCTGGGACAATGGGAAGTACTCACTGGTAGATGATGAGAGGAAGATGGAAAAATGAGATAAACCAGCATATTTCTCCCTCTCTCTTTTCTGAACAGTATCTCATTCCTTGAGCAGTAGTACCTGTGACTTCACCATTGTTCCCACTCCCATTAGGTTGGTCGATTCTAGTTTTAGCTTCTGCCAAGTGGTTCTAAGCCATGGTTACATCACCCCTCCCTCTGTCCCTTCAGACTCGAAGTTGATGAGAACTTCTAGGAATTGCTATTGTCTAGTTTCTTTTCCTTTTCCTATATGCTATTTTAGCTCTTCTAACATCTTGTTACTAATTCCCCATACTGCATTCCTTTTTATAATTACTTGATTTTATTTTTCTGGCTAGATCCTGATTGATACAGATATTATAGAGGTTTAGCTAGACCTGGAAAGAATAGGTGGATTATAGGATTTTTAAAATTGAGGTTGAGTAGTCCTTGCAGCAGCTCTCAGCCTTGTCTTCCCTCTTTCACACTCCTGACCATTCCAAGCAGGAGATGGGAACAATCTTTCCTATCACTTAAAAAAAAAAAAAAAGAACAACAACAACAAAAAACCACCTTGAGTTAGACACCCTTTTTAAAGAGACTACTAAGTGGAAGACATTCTGGCATGGGTCTTATTTTTTACTGCCCAGGATTCTTAAGGCAAACAAAACAAAAATTTGTTTTGGCCTCTCAGAAAAACAGTGAGTGATGTTAAAGGCATATATGGCATTGAAGTGTGACTGGGCCTTCTGTACTTCCTGCTTTTTGGATTCTGGGCACAGTGTGTTGAAGGCAAATCAAACAACAGAAACGAGGACATTCTATGCCTGCCGCAATTACTGTGACCAAGATACAGGTGGCCTGGCAAAATGGCTATAGATGCTCCATATTGCCAAGGAACAACACAAGAAAAGAAATACTCCAAAGCTTAAGCACCATGTAGCATTATGCAAACAAAGCAGTGTACCTTATATACACAAACCAACAAAATGTTACAGGATAATGTATTACATCAAATTTTATCAAAGAGGCAGAAAATAAAAATAATAAATATAAATAGTGAGATTGCTAAACAGTTATTGAAGAAAAACTAACAGCTAGAATTTGTGGAGTTCTCAATCGAGGTTATGAGGGAGAATTAATTCCTCATGTCCTAAGTCAGTGGTTCTCAAAGTACAGTCTTCCAACAGTGACACCAAGTATCACTTAGAAATGCAAATTCTCAACCGTTACCCCAGAACTATGAAATCAGAATCAGAAGCTGTAATCATCATTCTCTGTTTGTAGATTAACAAATTAAATCTGATAGACTAAGTATCATGATTCCGAGGTCAATTAAGTAATACAGTTAGAATTAAAATTGATTGTATGACATACTTTACTGTACCGTACACAGGACTAACTAGTCTACCTGAATATCATGGCAAAATGGTGATTTTCCATGATGTTGGACATTAGGCAGAGTTTTCCAAAGGGATTTCTTCTCATTCACAAAGTGAACACCCCTGATCCCACAGGGCTATCAGACAAATATCTCCCTGCTCTGGAAACTGGAGCATACCAATCACGTATCCTGCCAGAGTCCAGTAATTCTATCCTCTCTGCTGATATGCAGCAATGCAGCTTAGTTGATGAAGGTATTATCTTCAAAAACAGGATTTGTCAATTGCTTACTGTAAACTTTGACAAATTTCTTAATCTTTTTGAGTCTCAGTTTCCTCATTTATATAATTAACATATTAACACCTCTCTCTTAGAGGTTTGTAATGTGAATTACTAAGAGAAGGTCTGCAAACTTCTTAGCATACTTCTTGCGATTGGTGCTTTCTCTTGTGTCTCTTTTCCAATTCTGAGAAGACTAATAGTTACTCCAGGGCCATGTAGTAGATGGAAGTCATTGTATTGTTATAATGTTTGTTTAGAGAACCAGTCATGAAGTTTTTACAGCTTATTTTATTATTTAACAACAGGAATTCTCAACTTTAGCACTATTTACATTTAAGGCCAGATAATTCTTTGTTATAGGGGATGTTCTGTACATTGTAGGATGCCAATAGCACCCTCCCCTAGCACCCTGGTTTTGGCAACCAAAAAACAATTTCAGGCATTGTCAAATGTCCCCTGGGTGCAAAAATCATGCTTCTCTCCCCACACAATTCTTCAGCGTTAAATTGGAATCTTGTTTAAGGGGGGCTAAAATAAAAGAGGGTTATTCTACCCTGTTGCACAGAAATCATGGAAACCAGTTATTAAGCCTTCACAGAGGATTTTTGCTAAATGGATTTATAACTACTCACATTTTGGCAGATCATTTACTTTGACAAAAAATATGTTTACTCCAAAGAAGCAAATTCGTGAACTAGGGCAGGTAATTTAATGATTTGGGTAGAAGAGAAGCCAACTATTAAATAAATACTAGTGTTTTTTGTTTGCCTTTCTATTTTCTTGATTTATCCATATTATGTTATTAAATTGAACCAGCTCTACCCAGAATAACATAAGCCATCTAAGAATCTCTTAACAGCTATTATTAAAACATTACTGTTTTCTTAATTTGTTTGTATTTTATTATAAGCATAAATCATAATCCCATTCTTCTTAGATACAGTGCTTACTGTTTTCAGTGATCAGTCCCTTAAGATAAAATATAAATGGTCTGCACCTCTCCCTGTGACAAACCAAGAAGCTCATGTAAGTCTTAGAAGGAAATGGATAGATTTTGTTTAACTATCCCAGATGAGTCTTGGGTTGTAAATAAAAGAAAAGTTGGCTACTGGGGACTCCTAGCCATCTTAATTCATTCCACTTTCCTTTGGGAAATACCTTGGGCTGGACTAGCAGAAGGGTCTTGGAGTCTTGAGATAAAGTGCTGGGCAAGAGACAGAAGCTGATCTGTGGTTCCATGAGATGAGTGTCGAAATGTAAATTTATCCAGGCTGATACAAATGTGAAAGTCAATGAGGACAGCATCATTGGAGTGTCTGGAATAGGATGTGTGTCTCAGTTATGCATGTAGCTGGAGTAATCAAAGTACTGGTTTTCTTAACTGGGATTTGTAGTGTTAAGTGTATCTGGGCTGTCACTCACTAGTCTGAAACATTGGAATGAGGCAAATTTATACTAGTTCAGACCAATCCACATATTGGGTCCATTCAGTGCAATCTGAGCATTCAGTTTGCCTGAGTAGATATTCAGTCCAGAATGGAGAAAACAACTGTGCCAACAGCATACCTGGGTCATAGTGTCTAGAGTGTTCAGCCTCTCAGAAGTGACCAATGTGGACTGGATAGTCAGGATGTTGCCACTCAGGATGAATCACCAGGTAATTAGACATTTCTCCAAAACCCTGCTGGGTATGATTTTCACTCTGATTTCTAAAGACTGTGGCTTGTTGTGTTTTTCACACATCACGGGAAACCTGAATGTTCATTGGCTGGAGAAATCACACAATAACCATACAGAGCTGATGTATGGAGAAACAGAATACAAGCCTCTCCTAGTTGGGGAAGACAACACAGACAAACCAATCAGATAGTCAGATGTGTTTTCATTTTTTTTTCTTGACATTCAAAATGACTTTCTTTTCAATCATGGTTTATAGGTTTGGATACAAAGCTGGAGACTATCATTTTCAAAGAAACGCAAACTACTGTTTCACTGTTACCTGAAAGAAAAGTGAGCTCGCCAAACAATACATTTCTGAATGAGAAAAAAGAACCAGCTAATATATAGCCTGTGTCCCCTTCACCTTACTGTTTACTTTTTCACTGCTCTTGTTCAAATAGTTATTTAGTGGATCAAATGCTTGAATGCTAGCCTGGCAGTCACTCAGGAAACACAAACAATCTTTTTTTGTTTGTTTTTCATTTTTGTTTTGTTCCTGTTTTTATTTTAAGATGAGAAAACATTCAAATGACACTGACAGGGAAGACCAGATGTCTGCAGTTTATTTTCCTTGACTGGATTTTAATAGAATTTGCATAAGGCCCTATTTATTTTCACTTTCTCGCATTAGGGAGTGTGGACTCAGGGAGGCAATGGAGGGTCACTGTTCATCTTGACTGATGGATGATGAAGTTGTGAGACTGGGACCACTTGAGGAAAAGTCTGTGGTTCAGAGCAGAGACAGAGAGTAATATTCACTGTTGGGTAACAGCTGAAGATCAGCTTGCACAACTTTTTCTCTGGGATCTCCAGGAAATAATAATAATCATTGTTCGTTGTTTGCATTCCTTGAAAATTCTGCTAAGCACTTTACATGGAAAACCTAATTTAATATATTTATCATTTTGTGAATAAAATAAAATTCCATAGTCCCCTATTAACAATTTTAATATACAATGGGCTCTAAAAACAAAACAAAATAACTTATTCTCCCCACCAAGTTTGTGACAAACCTATTTGTGGCAAAACATGACTGGAACTGATGTGAAGCTAAAAATACTTATTATCCCACTTTGTGTGAATAGTCATACATTTACTGCAGAAATAGTGCTGTGATGATTACTGGGTGCTGTATATCATGGGAAGGAAGGTATATAATTACCTTTCTAAAATCTGAAAAAAAAAAAAAAAAGAGTTTCTTGAAAAATGCCAAATTTCAAAATTTGTCTGACGCCAAGGTTTTTGGAAAAGGGATTAGCGGCTCATAAATTATTGTTATTCAAACTTTAAGGAAGACAAAATTGACTTACAGAGGTTAAATAATTTGTTCTTCACAAAGTGTTTATAAAAGGGTCAGCTCCTTTGTCTTAGTGACCTTGGGCCAGTACACATTTTATATGAGCTTGAACTATATTTGAGGTTTCACTGGATAAGTCTCTAACTTCTCCCTCTCCCTGGCCTCCTGAGACATTACTGGAGAGAATATCATTATACCACAATACAGTGACCACATAATTTACATCTAAAATGGGACCCTTATGAGAATAAAAAGGACAGTATTAATAAGTTTATTGTGACAAGGAGCATAAAGTAGAATTGTCTGGTACAAACTGCAACAAATGGTTCCCCTGTATATGTAAAACCTTTACAACCGTTAATCTAAACGTGGACTCGAGAAAATTTCACTTTCCTCATGACGAGTTAACACTTAACTTCTACTGTGTTCCCCTGACACTCTGAGAACTTTTCCTAGATGTTCTTAAGTTTTTCCATTGCAAACCTCTGCTTCGAATGTCCCTCCCGTCTTCACCTGATGAAATCCTCTCCACCCTCCAAGACACGTCCAGTGGGGCCTACTGCAAAAAGCCTTCCTGAGGCTCCTCCTGTCCTCTGCACCTCCACAGCTCTACCTTGGTGCCTCCCTTACCGGGTGTGTGTCTTGAGTTGGAGTTGGTTCAGGGGCAGTGTAGTGATAAGGCACCTAGCTGTGTGAAGGTGGTGGTATCGATAGGTCCATGCTTCTCATTGGTTTTTTAAGTGAAGAACTTTTTGACTGTGGTTATCTCTGAGCCTGCTAGGACCAAAGTACATTGAAACATTGCTCAGTAAGTTTCAAAGATGAGAGACAACGTCTGTTTCAATGACAGCTGATTCTTCTGTCACACCATGAAATTAATATTTTTTCTCTAAGAGGAATATTTACTTACCAAACATGTCTTACTGCCAGTCCTAGGCTGTTTCTAACCCATGTTCCTAAAATTGTTACCTGCACAAGCTACATAAGAACTGCCCAGAGTATTTGTTAGAGTGCTCATCCCAATTCTGCCATATTCCATTTGTTTTCTGGGATGGGGCTCATAATATTGCATTCCAGATATATTCCCCAGATGACTAGGAGGGTGAGGCATGCTCTAGTTAAAAAGCCACTGCCCTAATTAAACTGGATTAAATAAAATAAGTCTTCCTTCAACTTCTAATGCAAGTTCTTCTCTTCCTTCCTTCCTTTATTCTTCATTCCTTTCCTTCTTTCTTTCTTCATTCTATTCATCTGACAAAGGGCTAATATCCAGAATCTACAAACAACTCAAACAAATTTACGAGAAAAAAACAAACAACCCCATCAAAAAAGTGGGCAAAGGATATCAGCAGACAATTCTCAAAGTAAGACATTTATGCAGCCAATAGACACATGAAAAAATGCTCATTATCACTCACCATCAGAGAAATGCAAATCAAAACCACAATGTGATACCATCTCACACCAGTTAGAATGGTGATCATTAAAAAGTCAGGAAACAAGAGGTGCTGGAGAGGATGTGGAGAAATAGGAACACTTTTACACTGTTGGTGGGATTGTAAACTAGTTCAACCATTGTGGAAGACAGTGTGGCAATTCCTCAAGGACCTAGAACTAAGAAATATCATTTGACCCAGCCATCCCATTACTGGGTATATACCCAAAGGATTATAAATCATGCTACTATACAGACACATGCACATATATGTTTACTGCAGCACTATTCACAATAGCAAAGACTTGGAACCAACCCAAATGTCCATCAATGACAAACTGGATTAAGAAAATGTGGCACATAATATACCATGGAATACTATGCAGCCATAAAAAAGGATGAGTTCATGTCCTTTGCAGGGACATGGATGCAGCTGGAAACCACTATTCTCAGCAAACTATGGCAAAAACAGAAAACCGAACACTGCATGTTTTCACTCATAGGTGGGAATTGAACAATGAGAACACTTGGACACAGGAAGGGGAACATCACACACCAGGGCCTGTTGTGGGGTGGGGGGAGGGGGAGGGATAGCATTAGGAGATATACCTAATGTAAATGATGAGTTAATGCGTGCAGCACACCAACATGGCACATGTATACATATGTAACAAACCTGCACGTTGTACACATGTACCCTAGAACTTAAAAGTGTAATAAAAAAATTTTAAAAGAGAAAAAATTCAAGAATAAAAACAAAAAAGATAACAAATAAGAGGACTTTGAAATAATTAAAATTTGGTCACATTTTCTCCTTTTGTCCGTCTTTCCCTCACAAACTTACAACACACACCTACCCCTAATGATAAAAAAAGAAGACATATAGAGGATAAATAACAAACGCAGAATCTGAGGGAAGCTATTTTCACTTATCTACTTATTTGTTTAGTAATTCATTTACTTGATCACTTTTATCTGATTAGGCTATTTATTAGATTATTTATATCTGTGCTGCCTAGTACAGTAGCCACTTGCTCTCTGTGGCTATTGAACACTTGAAATGTAACTAGTCTGAATTGTAACTAGTCTGAATTGTAACTGGAGAATTGAATACTCTGTAAACATAAAATACACTACAGATTGTGAAAACTTATTATAAATAAAAGGATGCAAATTAATAATTTTTAAATTTATTATATACTGAAATAACAATATTTTAGATATATTGGGTTATATAAAATATATCATCAAAAATAAGTTTACTGTTTTCTTTTTATTGTATCTAATGTGATACATTTTGGTACATGGCTCACATTACGTTTCTACTGGATACCGTTGCTGTAGATGCCAGTAGTTTCTTACTTGGCAAGATACCACAAGTGGGTGTCCCAAGCCAAGGGAGTAGGAGAGCCAAGGTTAAGCAAATAAAAGCCCTGGGAACATGGGGGTCTTAAGGGCGTAACTCTGATAGACTGAGATGGAGCCCTAATTCCGCACCTTGAACAAGTTGTCCAGGAAATTCTAGTAGAAGAACTCAAACTTATCACTACCTCCCATCATACCTCATTGACAAGAGTCATTGTGGATAATATTTTGTGCTTTCTCCTTAAAATTCACCCTCTTCCCCTAATCTAATTCTAAATGAGTTTGAAAGAGGGGAGTTTTATCCTATCCAATTAAGGGCTGAGTGAGTGATTCATGACTAGCAAAGCATATAACAAAAAGAAGTTATTCTTCATTGTTTCTGCTTAGGTTTGGGGGATGCCTATTTGATGTACACATAGTTAGAATTGGATAGAGATGGTGACAGGAAGAGGGGGAGAGCTCAATCTCATCTCCCATGGCAGTAAGGCCAAAAAGAACAGAGCCACAGATCATTCCCTTATCTAAAGCCTTATTCCTTCTAAGCTGTCATATTCTGCCTGCTTTTTCAACCACGGATAATTTGGCTTTGTGAGAAGCACTCTCTTTGTCTCTTATCAGTTTGTGCATCATCTGCAAGGGTCATATTTGAGAAGCAGAATCCTCTAGTGGCCTATTAAAATCTGGGGTCAGAGCACATTTTTTTCCCCTGACTGAGAAAGATATTGGACAGGAAGCTTCCTCAAGCAATACATTTCACTCAGAAGTGTGTAAAAACCTAAGCACTGCATGTCGTTTTTAGAGTGGTTATTATGTTGACTCAAAGTGTGTGGGTCATTTGGGGGACTTCAGATAAATTTTTTGAGAGCCAAGCATGAAAAACATGTATTAAAACTCTTTATACCAGTATTATGCATAGCAGTCCTATGATGCTAGTAAATAGTAGAATAGATATGTGAATTATGGTGTATCAATACAAGGAGTACTATATAGCAACGAGCACAGCAAATCATATTCTGAACAACACCATGGATGAACCTCATAACAAAACACTGAGCAAACAAAAGCAGACATGAAGGACTGTGTACTGTGTAATTCTGTTTATATAAAATACAAAAACAGGCAAAGTATGCTATGCTGTTAGAAATAAGACTGGTGGTTATGCTAACAAATCAGAAAATCTAGAGGAAATGGACAAATTCCTAGCCCCACATACAATCTACTGAGATTAAACCAGAAAGAAAAAGAAAACATAAGCACACCAATAAGGAGTAATGAGACTGAATCAGTAATAAAAAGTCTCCCAATTGAAAAAATGGCCCAGGACCAAATGGCTTTACTTCTGAATTTTACCAAACTTATAAAGAAGAACTAACATGAATTCTTCTCAAAGTATTCTTAACGTTTTTTTTTAAAAGAGAGCATTCTTCCTAACTCATTCCACAAGGCCAGCATTATCTTATGACCAAACCCAGATAACACACACACAGACACACACACACACACACACACACACACAAAGCCAATATCCCTGATAAATACAGCCGCAAAAACTTCTCAAAATACTAGCAAACTCAATTCAACAACACATCAAAAACACAACATACCATGATTAAGTGAAATTGTCCCAGGAATGTAAGAATAGTTCAGCATATGCAAATCAATAAACTTGATACATCACATCATCATCATGAAGGACAAAAAGCATTTCATTATCTCAATAGAAGCAGTAAAAGCATTTGATAAAATTCAACATCCAATAACTCTCAATAAATTAGGCATAGAAGGAAAATAATTCAACATAATAAAGGCCATATATTTTAAACTTACAGCTAAAATCATACTGAATAGGAAAAAGCTGAAAACCTTTCCTTTAAAAATGAGAAGGCAAGGATGCCCACTTTAACTACTCCTATTCAACATAGTATTGGAATTCTAGCCTGAGCAAACAGGCAAGAGAATTAAATAAGAGGCACCCGAATTGAAAAAGAGTAAGTCAAATTGTTCTTTTGGATGACATGATCATATATACAGAAAAACCTAAAGATCAACAAAAGACTCGTAGAACTAATGAACAAATTCAGTAAAGTTACAGAATACAAAATCAACATGCAAAAATCACTAGTGTTTCTATACATGATGAACAAGCTGAAAGTAAAATGAAGACAGCAATCCCATTCACAATAGCTACCAAAAAATAAAACAACTGTAAATAAATTTAACCAAGAAGGTGACAGACCTCTGCAAGAAAAGCTATAAAACACTGATGCAAGTAATTGAAAAGGACATAAATGGAAAGATATACCATGCTCATGGATAAGAAGAATTAATATTGTTAATGTAATCATATTGCTAAAAGCAATCTCTATCAAAATACCAATGACATTCCTCACAGAAATAGAAAAAAAAAAAACCCTCAAAATTTGTATGGAACCACAAGAAACCTCAAATAGCCTAAGCAATGCTGAGTAAAAAGAACAAAGCTGGAGGTATCACTCTACCTTACTTCAAAATATTCTATAAATCTATAGTAACCAAAATAGCATGGTATTGGTATAAAAACAGACATATACTTCAGTGGAACAGAACAGAGAATCCCAAAATATATTCACATATTTACAGGCAACTGATTTTTAACAAAGGCACCAAGAACTGACACTGAAGAAAGGACGCCCTGTTTAATAAATGCTGCTGGAAAAATTGGGTATCTATAGCAAAAGAATGAAACTAGAGCGCCATGTCTCACCACATATCGAAATCAACTTAAAATGTATTAAAGACTTAAATGTAAAATCCAAAACTATAAAAGTACTAAAAGAAAATATAGAAAAATTGATTCAGGACATTGGCCTAGGCAACAAGTTTATGGCTAAGACTTCAAAAGCACAGGCAACAGAACCCAAAATAGACAAATGGGACTATATTAAACTAAATAGCTCTTTCACAAAAAAAGGAAACGATAAAGAGTTAAGAGACAACTTGTAAATGGTAGAAAATGCTTGCAAACTATTTATTCAACAGGAGACTATTATCCAGAACATAGAGAGAACTCAAAACAACTCAACAGGAAAAAAAATCCCTAAACAATTTCATTATAAAGTGGGAAAAGATTCTGAATAAACATTTCTCAGGAGAAGATATACAAATGACCAACAGGTATATGAAAAAAAATGTTCAACATAACTTATCATCAGAAAAAATCAAATCAACACTATGATCAGACATCATTTTACCCCAGTAACAATGGCTATTACCAAAAGGACAAAAAAATAACAAATGCTGGTGAGGACTGGAGAAGAGGGAACTCTTCTATGCTGTTGGTGGGAATGTAAATTAGTATAACCATATGGAATACAATATGGAGGTTTATCAAAAAACTAAAAATAGAAATATCATATAATTCAGCAATCCCCACTGAGTATTTACCCAATGGAAAGGAAATCACTATATCAAAGGGATATCTGCACCTCCATGTTTATTGCAGCACTATTCACAACAGCCAAGATATGGAATCAACTTCAGTGTCCATCAACAAATGAATAAAGAAAAATGTGATATACACAAAATAAAATACTATTTAGCTATAAAAATGAAATATTATAAATCTGCAGCAAGATGGATAGAACTGGAGTTCTTTACGTTAGTGAAATAAGTCAGGCAGAGAAGGACGAACATCACATGCTCTCATTTATATGTGGGAGCATAAAAATTGGATCTTATGGAGGTAGAGGGCAGAATGATAGTTTTCAGAAACTAGGAAGGATGTGAGTATGAAAAGAGGTTTGCTAATAGTACAAACAGACAGTTAGATAGAAGAAGTAAGTTATATTATTCCATAACATACTAGAGTGACTATAGTTGATAACATATTATATATTTCAAAATAGCTAGAAGATTTGAAGTGTTTTCTACACAAATAATAAATGTTCAAGGTGATGAATATTCTAAATACCCTGATTTGATGATTAGGTATTGTATGCATGTATCCAATATCATGTGTACTCTATAAATATGTACAATAATTTTTTAATCAGAAAAACAGCCTGGGCAACATAATGAGACACATCTTTACACACACACACACACACACACACACACACACACAATATTAGCCAGGTGTGGTGGCATGCACCTGCAGTTCCAGCTGCTTAGGGGATGGAGGTGGAAAGATAGCTTGAGGCCAGGAGTTTGAGGTTACTGTGAGCTATAATAGCACCATGACAATCCAGCCTGGAAGAAAGAGTGAGATCCTGTCTCAAAAAAAAGTTAGGATGCTGGTTCCCCTTGGAAGTGGAGTAGTCATGACAAGAATGCAGCAGGAAGTGAGCTTCTTGGATGCTGGTTGCATAAGCGTGTTCAGCCTGCAAAAAGTCACTGAACTCTATACTTATGTACAAATTTCTGAATGCATATCACACTACAATGAAAAGCAGAAAAGAAGAAACAATAGGAAGAAGAACAGAGGGGAAAAAAAAAGGAGAAAATCAAAACTTTTATCTAGTAGAAACCAGAGATTTTTATTGGCTGATGACCTACCCAATAGAATAGGACTCAGAAAATTTCCTGGTCCATACTCAACTGAGAGAGGAAAGTTCACACAAACATTGCATTTTTTAGAAAAACTTTCAATGAATGTTTTTAAAAAGGGAAACAGAGGATACTTACATGCTTATCTGTCATCTCCTTTATTGTGATGTGCTCTTTACTATAAATACTTCTGCCTTATGCTTTAAAGAAGCAGATTGCATAGATGAATGCTTTGCTACCAGAGAGATTCAACAGATAACAATGACAATCTGAAGTTAATTTGTGGGAACTACAAAACTATCAGAGAAGACAACAGAAACTCCATTAAGCAACTATATAGGCATTCAAAACCTGAGAAAATTCAGGGGAGGAAGAGCAAGCACTTCTAAAAGCTTTCTGCCACTGGTCTGAGTTACTAGACTTTATAATGATTAATTATAGGCTCTATTATTATTACTCAAAAATGAAATTTGTTATAGAATGAAGAGTGCATTTATTCAGTCATTCAATACATCTTGATTGAATATCTACTAAAGGTCAGTGATATATTAGATGCTGACAGTGTAAGAATGAATGAATTGTGGTCCTAAATTGAGGGAGTCATAGATTAACGAGAGAAAAAAAACGGCAAATAATTACAGCATATTATAGAAATGGAAGAAGCAAAGACTATTAAAATAGCACGGATGCAAGAGTACTTCCTCTACTAGGTGGTATATATGGTTGGAAATGGGAGATTATTTGATTTCAAAACAAAAATTAAGCTAGTTTGTATGAGGCAGATGCTTTATTGCATAGATAGAAGCACATTTTATGAAATCCAGAGTAATATTGCCATATTCTAAAAAGGTCACCAAGAATTGAGGCAGCAAAATTATCCATATTGTGGGCTCGCTCTCAGTCACTCACCTGCTCAATCTGAGCTTCCATCCTGTTTCTTTCTTTCTTTTTTTTTTTAGATGGAGTCTCACTCTTTCACTCTGTCTTCTAGCCTGAAGTGGTGCAGTGGCATGATCTCGGCTCATTGCAATCTCCATCTCCCCAGTTCAAATGATTCTCCTGCCACAGCCTCCCGAGTAACTGGGATTACCAATGCCTACCACCACACCCAGTTAATTTTTATATTTTTAGTAGAGACAGGGTCTCACCATGTTGGCCAGACTGTCTCGAACTCCTGACCTCAGGCGATCCACTCACCTTGGCCTCCCAAAGTGCTGGGATTTTCTGTTTCTATAAGTTGATTTTATTCCTCTATTTCTCTGTTATTCACTTTTCCTGATGCACTTATGCCTGAACACGTACAGACACCACTTCACTAGTTTTATGTCAAACCTAAGTTAGGGATTCCAACAGATATTATGACCCAATTTCAAGTTTCCAGGAAATTTGCATCCTGGCATCCTTGTTTCAGTGCCCATTTAAGGCGCAGGTGTCACAGCAATACCTGAAAGAAAGCACAAACTCCACAAAGAACTTCACAGAGAAGGTGGTGTTTTAGCTGAATTTTGAAAGTTGGGCAAATCTTTGTCCAGCAAACAAGTAGGGTCTAGATGTTCCAGGTAAATAATACAAACTATGCAAATCCAAAAAGTCACAAATTATTCTAAAATTGGTTTTAGAATAGTTACTCTCAAAGAAAATGACTTTTTTCAAATTATGTTTTAATTAACATATATAATTGTGGGTATTTATCATGTATAATTTAATGTTTTGGTAAACAGCTAAATATAACCATTCCTATAATAGGAATAATATATATAATACATTATTATTGTTATATAGTATAACATTGTAATAATGCAATGCATTTGTTAATTAGCTAAATTTATTCATACAGGAACAAAGAGTGCCATAGATTAATGGAAGAAAAAATTGGTAAATAATTATATATAATTCCTATAGGACTGGTTAAATTTAGCTAATTAACAAATGCATTACCTCATATAGTTATCATTTTTGTAATAAGAACACTTAATATCCACTTTCTTAGCATTTTTCAAGAATAATATACTGTCATTAACTATAGTCACCATGCTGTACAATAGATTTAACTTATTTTATTTAACTGTAATTAAGTATCCTTTGACCAGTATCTCCTAAAATCCCTTTTCCCTTCAACCACCCCACCCTTCCAGTGCACTATTCTACTCTCTAATTCTATGAAATAAAGTTTTTTTAGATTCCATATATAAGTGAGATCATGCAGTATGTCTTTCTGTGCCTAGATTATTTCACTTAGCATGATTTTGTCAAGTTAATCCATGTTGTTGCAAATTACAGGATTTTCTTATCTTTGTGGCTGAAGAGTATTCAATCATGTACATATGCCACATTTTCTTTATCCAATTATTTGTTGATGGTCGCTTAGGTTGATTTCATTTCTTGGCTATTGTGAATAGTGCTACAATAGACATGGGAGTATAGATATATTTTCAATGTACTGATTTCATTTATTTAGGAAATATTCTCAGTAGTAGAATTGCTGGATCATATAGTAGTTCTATGTTTAATGTGTTGAGGAATCTCCATACTGCTTTTTATAATGGCTGAGCTAACTTATATTCCCACCAGCAGGTGCAAGCTTTCTTTTTCTCCACATCCTTGCCAACACTTGTCATCTTTTGTCCTTTTTATAATAGCCATTCTACCAGAAGTGAGGAGATATCCATGTGCAGTTGAGAAGAATGTATATTCTATGGCAAATGGATGAAACATTTTGCTTACGTCTCTTAGGTGTGTTTGGTCTAGAGTGTAGCTTAAATCCGATGTTTCCTTGATGGTTTTCTGTCTGGATAATCTGTACATTGCTGAAAGTTGAGCACTGAAGTTCCCTAATATTATTGTATTGCAGTCTCTTCAGATCTATTAATATTTGATTTTTTATATTTAGTTGCTTCTATGTTGGGTGCATATATAAGAGAGTAATGTCCTTTTGCTGAACTGACTCCCTTATCATTATATGATGCCCTTTGTCTCTTTTTACAGCCTTTAATTTAAAGTCTATTTTATCGAGGTACACCTACTCTGCTCTCTTTTGATTTCCAGTTGCATGGAATATCTTTCTTTATCCCTTCACTTCTAGACTATGCGTGTGCCCTTACAGGTGAAGTGAGTCTCTTGCAGGCAGCACATAGTTTTGTTGTGGGTTTTTTTTTTTTTTTTTTTTTTTTTTTTTTTTTTTTAAATCCATTCAACCACCCTATGTATTCTGATTGGAAAAAATGTATCCATTTACACTGAAGGTAATTATTGATAGGTAAAGCCTTACTACTGTCATTTTGTTCATTGTTTTCTAGTTGTTTTCTATAGCTTCTTCAACTTCTTCTTTCTTATTGTCTTCCTTTGTTGTTTAAAAATACTACACCCAGAAAAGCTGTCCTTTAGAAATGAAGGATAGATAAGACTTTTCGACAAACAAAAGCTGAGGGAGCCCATCATCACCAGACCTGCCTTAGAATAAATGCTAGAGGGAGTTCTTCAAGTTGAAAGAAAAGGTGACTCATGAGTAACATAAAAACTCACTGGTAAATTAAGTACATGGTCAAATTCAGAATAATACTATAATGATGATATAAAAATTACCTATGAATTTTAGAAGTATGGTATGAAAGTTAAAAGACAAAACTATTAAAAATTGTAATCACTACAACATTTTTTAAAAACTGAGATGGGGTCTCATGATGTTGCCCAGGCTGGTCTCAAACTCCTCGGCTAAAGCAATCCTGCTGCACAGCCTCCCGCATAGCTGGTATTACAGGTACATCCCACTGTGACCAGTTTACAATAATTTTTAAGGGATATGCAATACAAAAAGATGTAAATTGTGACATTAAAAGTTCGAAATGAGGTGGGGACAGTGGAGTAAAAGTGCATACCTTAGGGAATTTTTGCAATCAAATTTAAGTTGTAATTGGCATAAAATAACCTGTTACAAGTATAAGATGCTTTTCGTAAGTCACATGATAACAACAAAATGGAAACATAAAATAGATACACAGAAAATAAAAAGCAAGGAATCAAAACACACGATTACAGAAAATCACTTAATTGCAAAAGACTTTTTGAGTCAAAGAGTTTGGAAGTTTTCCTGCGGAGTACAAGGATCATTTTGGTAAAACAAATGTAAAGGAAGCCACTGTTAAGAAACATCAGCAAATCACCCATATTTCCCAAAGCTGTTTGAAAATGACTAGCTGCTAAGAGAATATTATCTAGAATGGGTAAGAGAAAAAACATTTATAAAGATACAAAAATATTTTACAAATCATAAACAAATTCCATTAAAGTAATAGTCGATGGCAATAATAAAAACAAACATAAAAAATCTCTCATCCTGAAAATAGGCTAATATCTTTAAAATAGTATACATATATTCAAAAGTCAGACTTGAGATATCAAACCCTTAAGAATTTGGTATAATATAACCTATGGTATAAATTGCCTATCAACTTCCTACTTTGCTTAGTAAATATAAGTCATAGTTGTGATATCCAAATATCTCTAGTGGCAGTGATGACTTAGTAAGTCAAATAAATCCTTAACACTCTAACACATATGGCAAATAATTTTCTTTTTCTTCACTCATGTTTATGTTCACATTTATTTTAGTGTTTCTGCTTCTAATATTTTCAAATTTGTGTCTTGTGTGAAGTTTAATCTTTTCTTTTTAATAATACAATTATATTTATTTTCTTTTTCACTGATTTATTAAAACTCTTTCAGTCAATTTAGAATATCAGTTTGCTGAGCTTGAGCCAACAGAAAATGCATACTTGCCTTCCTCAATTTTTAAAAATTTAATCTAAGTAGTATTTCTTATGTCAATTGGCTTGATTTAATCATTTATATATATATATATGTATATATATATACATCACATTGTACCCAATAAATTATTCCCTGTCAATTAAAAATAATTAAATAACTTCTAACAAGTGATTGCACAATTTTTAAAAATCCAATACTTTGTCTTTTTGGAGCCATCTCTCCCGGAGCCCTGTGTTTTTCTTCTACAGTTCCACTGGATACCGATAAGATCCAGCAACCTTTTTGGATGGACTCCTACCAAGTATCATATCAATAGGGTTTCTCTAGAAACTTTGTCTTGGGAAAAATTGAACAGCTTCAATACTCAGTGTGGCATGAAAGGGTAGAGAAATAAGTCCAATAACTAACTTTATTAGGTGTGAGTATGAGAAGGGATTGTTGGTCTCCTCATTCAGTTAGAAAGACCTTCACTCAATCCGGGAGGCAGAGCTTGCAGTGAGCCGAGATCGCGCCACTGCACTCCAGCCTTGGCGACCAAGCGAGATTCCGTCTCAAAAAAAAAAAAAAAAAAAAAAAAGAAAGACCTTCACTCATTCCTCTCAATATGGCAGGCTCCCTTAACTCCTGTTGTGTTTGATGTGCTGAATGTAGAGCATCTCTAGTACAATATATTTTCAGAATAAGCTTCTAGTGTCTAGTGCTATTCCAGGACAGGTGGCGTCCAGGGTTCACAAGAGGAAAGGGGGATGGAACCATACCAGTACATTGTGCAGACTTTTAAAACACCACCTTTATTTTCAGCAGCAGTCCCCAGTTCAACTTCTGAGGTAAAGTAAGTATTTTGTTTGTTTTATCAGCAGCTTAGATCAGAATATTTCACAACCCCTCTGCCAGCACTTGAAAAGCACTTTGAAAAGAGATAGGAAAGCTGATGACATTTGTGTTCTAGCTTCCAAAAGTTTGTTGATATTAGTCCACAGTTGTCTCCTTTCCCATTTTCTTTATTCCTGTTTCTTAACAACATTCAGACAACTTCACTATGTTTAATTTTTTTCTTATTAAAAATATTTTGTCTTAGAAAATTCAGATAGTTAATTTGCTTTCATCTTTTTCTTTAGTTGAAAATTTACCAAACTCAACTCACAGCTTCAAGTTACATAGGGATAGATTATTCATATATCTATTACTAGTAAAAGAATATTCTTACGGCAATTGACAACTAGAATTTCTTAGTCATCAAAGGATACAATTTCAGAAAGACAACTACATGCACGGTAAATAATCACAAATCAATAGTATCCTTATATTTCAGTAATGAATATATAGAAGATAGCATTTATTTATGTTTTTTTGTTGTCGTTATTTTGAGACAGAGTTTGGCTTTGTCACCTGTCACCCAGTCTGGAGTGCAGTGGTGCGATCTCGGCTCACTGCAACCTCCGCCCTCTGGGTTCAAGTGATTCTGCTGCCTCAGCCTCCAGAGTAGCTGGGACTACAGGCACTTGCCACCACGCCAGGGTTTTTTTTTTTTTTTTTTTTTTCATATTTTTAGTAGAGACAGGCTTTAACACGTTAGCCAGATGATCCTGATCTCCTGATCTCGTGATCCACCTGTCTCGGTATTTAAAAGAAGCCTACACACAATCAAAAAATGAAAGATAAGAAAAATAAGTAGCTATCTTAGAACAAATTCAACAAAATGTGTAAGGAACCTATACAAAGAAAACTATAAAACTACATCAATGAATATAAAAGAAAAAATAAATAAAATATGCCATGCTTCTGAAAGATAAAAGTTTTGTAGGAGTAGGGTTCATGCCCACCTAATTTATAGTTATAAGCTCAGCACACGGTGGAGAGCTTGGTGCATAATAGACTCAAATAAAATATTGGTTGAATAATGAATGAAATTTTACTTTTTAATTCAGCTCCAAAATATTGTGGGTTAATCTAACTGAAGAAAGCTGCAAATCAACTGATCCATAGAACCCTAGTTGAACTATTATTAGACTCACCACAAGACAAAATAACCTTCAGTATAAATAAAATTATTTTCAATATTCTAAGAAATAAAGTTTTCGGAACCAAAAAAGTAGAAACAAAGCTGGAGGCATCATGCTACCTGACTTCAAACTATACTACAAGGCTACAGTAACCAAAACAGCATGGTACTGGTACCAAAACAGAGATATAGACCAATGGAACAGAACAGAGCCCTCAGAAATAATACCACACATCTACAGCCATCTGATCTTTGACAAACCTGAGAGAAACAAGAAATGGGGAAAGGATTCCCTATTTAATAAATGGTGCTGGGAAACCTGGCTAGCCATAAGTAGAAAGCTGAAACTGGATCCTTTCCTTACTCCTTATACAAAAGTTAATTCAAGATGGATTAGAGACTTAAATGTTAGACCTAATACCATAAAAACCCTAGAAGAAAACCTAGGTAATACCATTCAGGACATAGGCATGGACAAGGACGTCATGTCTAAAACACCAAAAGCAATGGCAACAAAAGCCATAATTGACAAATGGGATCTAATGAAACTAAAGAGCTTTTGCACAGCAAAAGAAACTACCATCAGAGTGAACAGGCAACCTACAGAATGGGAGAAAATTTTTGCAATCTACTCATCTGACAAAGGGCTAATATCCAGAACCTACAAAGAACTCAAACAAATTTACAGGAAAAAAACAAACAGCCCCATCAAAAAGTGGGCAAAGGATATGAACAGACATTTCTCAAAAGAAGACATTCATACAGCCAACAGACACATGAAAACATGCTCATCATCACGGGCCATCAGAGAAATGCAAATCAAAACCACAATGAGATACCATCTCACACCAGTTAGAATGGCGATCATTAAAAAGTCAGGAAACAACAGGTGCTGGAGAGGATGTGGAGAAATAGGAACACTTTTACACTGTTGGTGGGATTGTAAACTAGTTCAACCATTACGGAAAACAGTATGACAATTCCTCAAGGATCTAGAACTAGAAGTACCATATGACCCAGCCATCCCATTACTGGGTATATACGCAAAGGATTATAAATCATGCCGCTATAAAGACACATGCACATGTATGTTTATTGCAGCACTATTCACAATAGCAAAGACTTGGAATCAACCCAAATGTCCATCAGTGACAGACTGGATTAAGAAAATGTGGCACATATACACCATGGAATACTATGCAGCCATAAAAAAGGATGAGTTTGTGTCCTTTGTAGGGACATGGATGCAGCCGGAAACCATCATTCTCAGCAAACTATCGCAAGAACAGAAAACCAAACACCGCATGTTCTCACTCATAGGTGGGAAATGAACAATGAGATCACTCAGACTCTGGAAGGGGAACATCACACACTGGGTCCTATTATGGGGAGGGAGGAGGGGAAGGGGGCGGGATGGCATTGGGATTTATACCTGATGTAAATGACGAGTTGATGGGTACTGACAAGTTGATGGGTGCAGCACACCAACATGGCACAAGTATACATATGTAACAAACCTGCACGTTGTGCACATGTACCCTAGAACTTAAAGTATAATAAAAAAAAAAAAAAGTAGGAACATAGGCATATAACATTAGGCACTGAACTCAGCTAAATCATCTGATCTAGAATTTTACTGACCAGTATGGTAGCCACTAACCACATGTGTATATTAAAAATATAATTTAAATTAATTGAAATAGCATAATATTAAAAATGAAATTAAAAATTTCAAGTGCTCATAGTTACAAGTGACTAGTAGTTACCATATTGGATAGCTCAGATATAGGACATTTATTTTATCACAAAAAGTTCTATTAAACGGTCTTGCTGTGGAGCAAGAATAGACGAACTGGGTCCTGTGGGAAAAACCAAGTCCATGTACTGTTTTAGTAAATTAAGTTTCATTGAGACACAGCAAGTTTATGTGTTGCTTGTGGCTGTTTTTGTTCTAACTGGCAGAGTTGAGCAGATGTAAAAAAGTCCGTATGTCACTCAAAGCCTAAAATATTTACTATCTGGCCCTTCACAAAAATGATTTTAATTCCTTCTCTAGAGCATTACCAGAGGAGGTGAAGGGCAGCCCCTTCTGATCTTGCTCCTGCATTTGTTCCTTTGGGTCTGAGTTCCTTTTAGGCATCTTTGTGGAAGAATGATGTTGAACTCACTTAGAAACTTGCTGCAAGAGACTGCTGATTTCCATGTCTAACAAAGCTTGGGAAAATCTAGGCATTGTTCAAAGAGTTCTTGATCTTGTCCTTAAGATCCCCCCTCCCTAGGCTTTAGAACATTGACAAGACCATAGTCACTGTAAAGGTTAAATGTCATCTGCAAACTGCAGTGGTTGTTTGGCATCATGAATTTGGAGATATGTCTGACATAACCTGGAGTCTGCTATGTGTTTTATCAGAGTAGTTCCACATATACCTGTTTTTGCCATTGAGGTCTTGATAACGATTTTATCTAAATGTGGGCTTTCTTTTAACATGTTTGAACATCTGTGATCTAATTAATCTCAGTTTCTTTCCCTTTTCCAATGTCTGTAATCATGAGAGAGAGCATTACACTGCTGAGTTTACAGGAAAGAATAAAATCTATCATAACATGGTCTGAGTATTAGCAAATTCAAGATTGAAAAGCTCTTTGGAGTCCTTGGCTGAAGGCTTAAACCAAGAACTTTCCAGCACTGAGATAAAAATAAATGAAAACAGAGAAAATAGCTTCTTGAAGCATAAATTGAAGAGCGCTACTCACTGCTATGAACTATCAGTTGCTTCCTTTTTTCATAAGACTTTTCTACAGATTTCAATTACCTAAAGAGTATTATCTGCCCTCCACAATTCTCCCTATATGATTGAAATTATTACTGAGACCTGCCATGGTCAGACCACTACATGTTGATAGTGGTCTTTCCCCCAAACCGAAAGTCTGTGGTTTGCCCAGTGGTCTCTAAACCAGTGTTTCTTAAAGTGTGGTATGAGGACCAGAAACATCAATATCACTAGGGAATTTGTTAAAAATGCAAATTCTGAGACCTCACCCCAGACCCTATAAATCAGAAACCTTGGAGGTGGGGTCCATCCAACACAGCCATCTGTACTTTAGCAAGCTCTGTCCAGGTGATTCTGATACTCACTCAAGTTTGAGATTCTCTGCTCTAAACTCTCTCTTCCTTGAGACCAGTGGCAGTACTCTACTGAGATGTTAGAAACGCAAATCATGGACTTGAAAGAAAGAGAAACGTCCAAGCAATTGCTGATCAGAAATTTACCTTTTTCTCTTAGTCATGTCCTGCTTTTTCCCTACCCCTAAAAAATGTTTTTAAAGTTTTTCCTAGGAAGGCTTTTATCTTGTAGAAGCATCAGGAAGACAGGACAGAATTTATTTTTATTATTTCTTTATTTTATTTTCAATTTCTGTGAGTACGTAGTAGATGTATATATTTGTGAGGTACATGAGATGTTTTGATACAAGCATACAACGTGAAATAAGCACATCATGGAGATTGTGGTCTTCATTCCCTCAAGCACTTATGCTTTGAGTTACAAACAATTCAGTTACATTCTTTACGTTATTTTAAAATGTGCAATGAAGTTATTAATGACTATAGTTACCCTGTTGTGCTATCAAGTAGATCTTATTCATTCTTTCTATTTTTTGTATTCATTAACCATTCGTAACTCCTCCCATGCCTCTACTACCCTTCCCAGTCTCTAATAATCATCCTTCTTCTCTCTGTGTCCATGAGCTTAATTGTTTTGATTTTTAGATCTCACAAATAACTGAGAACATGTCATGTTTGTAGGACAGAATTCTTTAAGTGGAAGGACTTCAGAAATACCTCTGAAATATGTGAGGGCTTCCAACTCTGATTATTGACACTAGCACACTCTATATAACTGTGGTGCTATTCATCTATGAGCTCTGACCTTGGGCACACATTGGTATTAGATTTGCTGGCTCATAATGGCAGGTAAATTGAAGCCATCTTGCAGCTACGGGTCCCAGCTCTTCCTTAGCCCTTCCTCTTGACTTTTTCCGCAACCTAATCCCTGCTATCACTGCATCACTTGCTAACTTGAAATAAAGATATGTCTAAATTATTTCAGAAAGCTAAGTCACAGGCATCTGTAAGCTTTCATGCCACCTGGAACATAATTCTTGCTGAAAGAACTGGCTCTAGTATCAGCTGGTTACTAGCAGCCTGCTGCAGTCATTTTCAAGTAGGTGAAAATATTCTTTATTTGCTTCTGATTGATGGTAGCCTGGGGTTTTAAACAACTGTTTCTTTAGAAAGGTGGTGATAGACTGATGGGGACAGAATGAGTTTGGTATGTGTCATACATAATCTACTTTCAAAATGCTGTGAGACATTTGGATAAAAGGCAACATTGACTACACAAAAGACACTTTGGGAGGCCAAATTTACCTACTGAGACAAGATTTTTGTGATTATTTACAATTTATTATCATGCTCTATATGCCAGCCTACAAAACTCATAAAAGACAATTCATGGCTTAATCCATATTCTAAAAGCCATCGAAATATTATGAGAAGAAGAAATTTTTCTGAAAGAAAAAACTTAATTGTAGCCCCTTACCTGTTCATTGTGTTTTGAGGCTTAAAAAGGGCTTTTATATATCCACTTTTACAATAGCTCTGTGGAGTAGATAAGATGGGCATAATGATTCCATTTACATAGATGAGAAAACTGAAGCTCATTTCATAGAGGTTAAAGGCCTTACCAGAGTTATACAGCTAGTAAATGGTAGAGTTCACACATTAAGACAGAAGGATACCATTCATTTCTGCTTTTTCGAAGAGAAAGAAAATGGAAAGAAGAGAAAAAATGCTGAGCATAATTCAGATAAATAAGTGCTTATTGTTTACTTGAAATTTGTGAAGACAGTAGAGCTTCAGTGTCCTCACTACACACACACACACACACACACACACACACACACACACAATGGGAACTATGTGTGGAGAAACGTGTTAATTTGATTGTGGTAATCATTTCACAATATATACATACATAAAATCCTGTTGTATACCTTGACTATGTACAACTTTTATTTATCAATTATGCCCCATTAAAGCTGGAAACAAAAAAAGAGAGAAACAAGTCCTTCAACTTTCCCAATTCTAGTCTTCCCCACTGGCTAGTTTGAGCTACATTGAACTCATCCTACCTTGGGCTTCACAGTTAACTCAGAGTCATATAGCGGACCTGAGAAGTGACCTATTTTCTGTGTTAGGATATGGTTGCTGATCTGAGTTGCAGAACATAGAAATGACGGTAAGATCAGTGACAAGAGAGAAATTAAATCCAATGGCTGTCAATTTAGGGTGTACTGTCTTTCGTTAAAATGGTCATGTAATGTCATCATGGATGATGTTTATGAAAGTCTTCCAATAGGTCAATTTCAGGACTAGTAGTCAAAATGTCCACAAAGTTTTAGAAGAAATATGAGTAGTATTATCAGCACAATTTCAATTACGAACCTTCTTTCCTAAACTTTAATATGTGCTTTAGGCAGCTCATTGTAAGTGGAAGAAAATACAACATGTACTGAATGACTGTGATGTGATAAAGTCAAATCCAGCCATTTCAATATACATTACCTCATTTAAGTTTCAGAATTAACCTTTGAGTTAGACATTAGGACTTCTATACTATACTATACTTCTATACTAAAGATTTCCTCAGCAGTTATTGAGTTTCTACTATGTAACAATCCCTGAAGACAAAAGTTTGAAAAGAGAATCTGTGTCCTCAAATCAATCATTCTTTACTGAGAGAGAAATATAAACAGATAGTGACAAAATAATAGGGCATTTCGGCAACAGAAATAGATCACAATATTACGGGAATCAGGGGAATGTGCAACTAACAAAGTTGTCTTAAACAGTGAGTACGAGTTAATCAACTAAGGAAAGGAAGAGAAGAATTCCAGGGAGAAATTTTCATCAGCCAAAGAAATGGAGAAAGGAATGACATAGTATCTGAGGGAAACTTTGAAAAGCAAGGGGGAGGCCGGGCTTGATGGCTCATGTCTGTAATCTCAGCACTTTGGGAGACTGAGGCGGGTGGATCACCAGGTCAAGAGTTTGAGACCAGCCTTGCTAACATGGTGAAACCCCGTCTCTACTAAGAATACAAAAATGAGCTGGGCGTAGTGGCACATGCTTGTAATCCCAGCTACTCAGGAGGCTGAGGCAGGAGAATCGCTTGAACTCGGGAAGTGGAGGTTGCAGTGAGCCGAGATCGTGCCACTGCACTCCAGCCTAGGCAACGGTGCAAGACTCTGTTGTCTAAAAAAAAAAAAAAAAAAATGCAAGGGGGAAATTTGATAAGAACCGTGTAAATTGGGAGAAAGCTCTGGGATGGTAAGTGAAGTCATCCATGTTGAGAAATTGGCTTTCTTTGTCTCAATATGATGGGGACTCACTGAGAACAGAAATAGAATATAGTGATATTAGAACTCTAAATCAGTTGCTCACTGCAATAAAGAGGATGGATTTGAGAAGAGTAAGGCTGGAGAGAAGAAATCCAGTTAGTTAAGCATTATAAAAATCCATGCAAGAGATGTTGAAAAAGAAAGAAAAAAGAGTGGCAGTATTTAGTGATTAAAAATAGACAAAGACAGAAACTCTACTAAGTCAAATATTTTCCTTCCTCAACAAGGCAATATAAACAGGATGTGTCAGGGCCTAGAATTCAAACCCTATGATGGAGTGGGAAAATAAGGGATAAAGAATCCCTTTTATATAGACTACATACTTCTAACACAAGAAACACAACTGATATATTATTTTTAACTGTATAGATTCATATTCATCAATACATAACCTGTTTTCACCAATTTTGTAAGTACATTAACATATCAAGCCCCAGCATGGGGAGTAGGGGAAGTAAGAAAGAAATCTTTGGTCAGAGAAAGGTGATTTTTGGAACCAAATCTTAAAACAGAGATGGGTTACTTAGGGAATGAATTTCAAAATTGCAATAGTAGAAAAATTACAGAAAATTACTTGTATAGCAGGGGCTCCACGAGGCATTACTTAGCATGTTATTTTACTGAAATAAGTCTGAATTTTTTTTCACCTACGGAGAAAGTCTTCTTGGTACACAACCTCTTTGACTCATCCAAGAATACTTGAGTAGCGGTATGTGATTAGGCAAATATAAAGATAGTAGACATCTACCTCTGTGGGAAGAAAGACTAAGACAATTTGCACCTGGCAAAGGCTGATTCTTCCTATCTATTT
Source organism: Mandrillus leucophaeus (assembly GCF_000951045.1). Taxonomy (NCBI): domain Eukaryota; kingdom Metazoa; phylum Chordata; class Mammalia; order Primates; family Cercopithecidae; genus Mandrillus; species Mandrillus leucophaeus. Next base: position 128,330 of record NW_012109175.1, read on the forward strand.
GGTAGCCAAGTAAACCTCTGCAAAGGAAGTGGCACATCTGTACTGAAGCTGAAGAGTCTTCTTGGATGGAAAGGGATATAAGACTATCCACCCAGTCAATAGTAGTAGAGCCTCTTTGATAGTCTTTACCTACCCAAAGGGGATGTGAGCATTAAATAAGAGATATGGTCTGGCCTCAGGTTTAGCACTAAGCACCTAGAAACAGTATGGGGGCTACAGGTGGAAGTCCATTTGGACAGAGTTCTGTGTTTCATGGTGTCCCTGCAAATAAATAGTAACTTGGTCTATGAGTGTACAGCTGAAAGATATCTAACTCAGGGAACCCAAGTATGGACACCACTGCCACCCACACAGGATCTGAAATTCGAGCAAAGCATTATTACATCAGTAGCCATTCACTAGAAAGTGTAAGATGCATTTTCAAAAGTGACCCCCCGTTATTGCAGCAGGAGAGGCCACAGCAGGAACAGGTCGGCTTAAACTCTCTAATTCTCTAGGCTTAGCATCTGCCCCATTGGACTGAACTAGCAGCTACAGTTTGTGTATCGCTTGAGGATGCAGAGAGGTGGGAGAGTTTCAAGTAAGAAGTATTAGATTGTTTGTTAATAGAGTCTGTGGGAGCTCAAGTAATTAATGAAAACAACAGAAGTGATCTAAACATAGTTGTGCTTCAAGGTGGTGAAACTAAATATTTTAATTAAATCTTTACAAAATGTCATGTTTATTTTATTTTTATCTGTTTACTTCT
>NW_012109175.1:129127-166862 GCF_000951045.1 Mandrillus leucophaeus
AAATTGGGAGAAAGCTCTGGGATGGTAAGTGAAGTCATCCATGTTGAGAAATTGGCTTTCTTTGTCTCAATATGATGGGGACTCACTGAGAACAGAAATAGAATATAGTGATATTAGAACTCTAAATCAGTTGCTCACTGCAATAAAGAGGATGGATTTGAGAAGAGTAAGGCTGGAGAGAAGAAATCCAGTTAGTTAAGCATTATAAAAATCCATGCAAGAGATGTTGAAAAAGAAAGAAAAAAGAGTGGCAGTATTTAGTGATTAAAAATAGACAAAGACAGAAACTCTACTAAGTCAAATATTTTCCTTCCTCAACAAGGCAATATAAACAGGATGTGTCAGGGCCTAGAATTCAAACCCTATGATGGAGTGGGAAAATAAGGGATAAAGAATCCCTTTTATATAGACTACATACTTCTAACACAAGAAACACAACTGATATATTATTTTTAACTGTATAGATTCATATTCATCAATACATAACCTGTTTTCACCAATTTTGTAAGTACATTAACATATCAAGCCCCAGCATGGGGAGTAGGGGAAGTAAGAAAGAAATCTTTGGTCAGAGAAAGGTGATTTTTGGAACCAAATCTTAAAACAGAGATGGGTTACTTAGGGAATGAATTTCAAAATTGCAATAGTAGAAAAATTACAGAAAATTACTTGTATAGCAGGGGCTCCACGAGGCATTACTTAGCATGTTATTTTACTGAAATAAGTCTGAATTTTTTTTCACCTACGGAGAAAGTCTTCTTGGTACACAACCTCTTTGACTCATCCAAGAATACTTGAGTAGCGGTATGTGATTAGGCAAATATAAAGATAGTAGACATCTACCTCTGTGGGAAGAAAGACTAAGACAATTTGCACCTGGCAAAGGCTGATTCTTCCTATCTATTTGGTAGCCAAGTAAACCTCTGCAAAGGAAGTGGCACATCTGTACTGAAGCTGAAGAGTCTTCTTGGATGGAAAGGGATATAAGACTATCCACCCAGTCAATAGTAGTAGAGCCTCTTTGATAGTCTTTACCTACCCAAAGGGGATGTGAGCATTAAATAAGAGATATGGTCTGGCCTCAGGTTTAGCACTAAGCACCTAGAAACAGTATGGGGGCTACAGGTGGAAGTCCATTTGGACAGAGTTCTGTGTTTCATGGTGTCCCTGCAAATAAATAGTAACTTGGTCTATGAGTGTACAGCTGAAAGATATCTAACTCAGGGAACCCAAGTATGGACACCACTGCCACCCACACAGGATCTGAAATTCGAGCAAAGCATTATTACATCAGTAGCCATTCACTAGAAAGTGTAAGATGCATTTTCAAAAGTGACCCCCCGTTATTGCAGCAGGAGAGGCCACAGCAGGAACAGGTCGGCTTAAACTCTCTAATTCTCTAGGCTTAGCATCTGCCCCATTGGACTGAACTAGCAGCTACAGTTTGTGTATCGCTTGAGGATGCAGAGAGGTGGGAGAGTTTCAAGTAAGAAGTATTAGATTGTTTGTTAATAGAGTCTGTGGGAGCTCAAGTAATTAATGAAAACAACAGAAGTGATCTAAACATAGTTGTGCTTCAAGGTGGTGAAACTAAATATTTTAATTAAATCTTTACAAAATGTCATGTTTATTTTATTTTTATCTGTTTACTTCTATTTTTATTTTACTTATACTTTACGAGGATTTTCTTGCCAATTAAAGAATCTTTATAGAAACATTATAATATATTCTAAAAAAACACTAAAATACCCAGTTTATACATGAAGAAAATAGTGGCAGAGCTGAGACTAGGTCTGTACCTTAGCATTTTAACTCTGGTCCACAGTGCCCTAGATATATTCTATTTACCACTCCTGCTCCTGCCTTCCAAAACTCCAAGCTGCATAGCTGTTTCTAAATTAACATGGAAGGCTAAATTAAAAGGGAAAGCAAGCAATCTGGGTCTGGCAGTAGCATTAATCCCTCCGAAATCACTGATCTTTTCAATTAACAGCCTCTTTTTGACACATTTATTGCTCTTGACTTGAACTGTTATTAAAATACTTATGAGCAGGGTTCTCAAAAAGGCTGTTTAAATACTCTCTACAAGGGTTTGGGTACAACTTCTGCCTTGCATGGATTCAGAGAGAAGCTGTAATAAAGCAAGCCCCAGGGCTGTCATTTTTGCCTCTTTGCCTCTGTTTTATTACCTGAGTTCACAAGTCTGTTCAGAATTCACTCCTGAATATACTCCATCATCCTGGAGAAAAACCTATATACTTTATTTAAAATGTAGGTCTCAAAGAAAGTAAATATATAAATTAAGTAAACCCCTCCATACAGCATAAATTCCAGTTAACCTCAATGTGATTTTCCACATCCACCTAAGAGATGCCCAGCATAAAAAGCATGCTACATGATAAGATGAATCACAGCAGCTTTATTAACCTGAATTAGCCTCCTCACACTAGAATATTTTATGGCATTATTTTATTGGCAGTCACTGTCACCAAATAAACTACAAAGTAGTGACTGATGTAGTAGAACTAGACAGCTTGACAGATCTAGATTACTTGTAAAAGAGAAGTATTTTGCCAAGTGTTGCAATGATAAAGCAATCCTGACGCACATAAAATGAGACAAAGAATGGTGGCAAATCTCAGCTGAACAAGGCTTGGGAGAATTACCTGGTAAGGATAAAACTGACACCAGAATCCTTGATATTTCCAAATGCATGAGTTTGCTTTCATTTTATGTTTATTTCTTTTATAACAGAAGGTAGTAATATTCCAGACATACTGCATTTTATTGCTGTGGCATTACACACTCATTGTATACTTGCATTTGGGAGGGAAGTAACTAGACTACAATATAGGAATCTGCTCAAACTAAGCAGGAAGTATTTGTACGCAAGGAATGAATAATTCTTGTTTTCTTTCCCTGGAACATTCTAACCCGCTCTTTATTCATTCGGTCAAGACTAACTGAATCTTTTCCCTGGAAGAAAGGGAATGACATTTTAAATGGTCTCAGGGTGGTAAGAGTTTGTAATATTGTGTGTGATGCCATTTTACCATTGTTTAATAGGAGGCACAATTTAAAACCCCATGAAAGAGAAGCTTCAGTCTCATCAGTATAACTTTTTTTTTTTAAACGACTGGATATCTAAAGATTATATCCCGAATTACATTAAAAAAGGAGATTTTGCCAGGCACGGTGGCTCACGCCTGTACTCCCAGCATTTTGGGAGGCCAAGGTAGGCAGATCACGAGGTTAGGAGTTCAAGACCAGCCTGGCCAACACAGTGAAACCCCATCTCTACTAAAAATACAAAAATTAGCTGCACGTCGTGGCGGGCAACTGTATTCCCAGCTACTTGGGAGACCGAGACAGGAGAATCGCTTTAATCCAGGAGTCGGAGGTTGCAGTGAGCCAAGATCACACCAATGCACTCCATTCTTGGTGAAACAGAGAGACTCTGTGTTGACTTTGAAAAAAAAAAAGGGAGGGGTGGGGGAGACTTCAATGTACAGGAAGGTAAAACCTAGGATGTCTGTCCCATTCTGTACTTGCTGCAGTTTACTTTCTAAGATCAGATCTGATAATTTCATCCTTTTGATTCAAAATGTTTGCCTATAGGAAAAACCTCAAACCATTTAAATTTACCCATATAATCTTTTACCATTGGGCCCAGCTATCTCTCAAATGTTGGCTTCCATGTTTTGCCTTGAAATGCCCAGCTCTACTTAGATTTTTATCAGAACCCAAAGGCACCATGCCCTTTCACTCTTCAACACCTACTCACACGACTTTTCTCTGTCATAATACCAATTCCTTCTCTGCCTATTCATGGTCTAACCCCAGTCCCTCTGCTATGGTCCCTTCATGCTTTGTAGCTACCTCTTAAAAAGATACCTCAAGCCCTATTGAAAGTTCTAGCTTAAGGCTTACCCCTCCCAATGGATGATACGATATTTATGAACAAAAATTCTGTTACATTTCTGTAAATCAGTTTAGTGCCTTTTGCAGTTTCTGGCATATGACAAGTTCTTCATAAGTGTTTAACAAAACTTAATTTTTAAAATTGTGCTATGTTTTTCTTACCTACTTACCTACTACTTTGAGATTTTCTTGAAAATCACAGCTGTTTTATCTATCATTCTATTATTTTTCAAAAATTTTTTTGTTTAAAATTTTTTGACTTTTACCAATTTTTAAATTTTATTGTTAATTGACCAATTATAATTGTATATATTTATTGGGCACAAAATGGTGTTATATGTATACAATGTGGAATGATTAAATCAAGTTAATTAACATAACCATCACATCAAATACCACTTTTTGTGGTGAGAACATTGGAAATTGACCCTCAGTATTTTTGAAATATATAAAAAAGACATTATTATTTACAATAGTCACTGTGCTGTACAAAATATCTCAAAAACTTATTGTTCCTCTCAAACTGAAACTTTGCACCCTTTAACCAACATGTCCCTTTTCCCCCAGTGTCCAGCCTCTAGTAAGCACCATTCTGCTTTCTGCTTCTTTAATTCAATTGTTTTAGATTTCACATATAAGTGAGAACATGCATTACTTGTCTTCCTGTGCCTGGCTTATTTCTCTTAGCATAATGTTCTCCAATTCCATTCCTGTTTTTGCAATTCACAAAATTTCTTTCTTTTTTAAGGCTGCATAGTATTCCATTGTGTATATATACATTTGTATCCATTCATCTGTCGATAGGCATTTAGATTGATTCTGTAACTTGGATACTGTGAATACTGTTGCAATGAACATAGGAGTACAGATACCTTTTTGATATATTAATTTCATTTCCTTTAGATACATACTCAGAAATGAGATTGGTGAATCATACGGTAATTCTATTTTTAGTGTTTTGAGGAACCTCTCTACAGTTTTTCATAATGGTTGGATGAATTTACATTCCCATCCTCAATGCACGAGGATTCCTTTTACATATCCTTGCCAGCACTTACTGTCTTTCCTCTTCTTGATAATAGCCATTCTGACAGGTATCAGGTGATATTTTGTTGTGGTTTTGACACTTCCCTAATGATTAGTGACATTGAGCATTTTTTCCATTTGTCTGTCTTCTGAAAAATATTCAGGTCTTTTGCCCATTTTTTAATTGGATTCTTTGTTTTCTTGCTATTGAGTTATTTTGAATTTCTTTTATAGTTTGGATATTAACCTGTTTTCAGATGTATATCTTGCAAATATTTTCTTCCATTCCATATGGTTTTTTTTTTTTCACTTTATCAATTGTTACCTTTGAAGTGCAGAAGCTTCTTAATATGAGGTAATCCCATTTGTCCTTTTTTGTGTTAGCTGCCTGAGAAAATTTGATGATTTTGGCATCAAATCCAAATTATCATTACCCAGTTATCATTCTATTCTTAACTGAAGTGCCTAGCAGAATGCTTGGCATATAGAAAACACTCATTAAATTTTTGTTGAATGGATAAGTAAGAAAATGAACAGGGATTTTTTTTAGACAAAAATATCTAGATTCAAATCTAGGATACCACTTACTAACTGAAAGACTGGAGTTAGTTCTTAATTTTCCTTATCTATAAAATGATAATAAAAGTATCCATCCTGTAATGTTATAATTGAAGATCAAAAGCAGTGGCATGTAAGTGGCTTAGCCTAGTGTTTGAAACATTTCCTCTTTCTGGTGTATCTGTTTCAATTAGAAATATTTCTAGTTGCAGGTAACAGAGCATCCAATGTGCAGTACCTTAAACACATTCTGGTCTATTTTATATATTAAGCAAAAGTTGATGAGCATTTTTTCTAACACATTGCGACTGGAGTCAGGAGAGAACCTAGCAACAATCTAGGTGCGTGGCTTTGAATAAGACTACCCCTTCCACAGCCTCCACATCAGTAAATATCCCAGTTTATATTATATTACAGTAAGCCCAGAATTCGAGTCATTTTTACTTTCCCATACAGATATTCTAATCTCTATATGGGTATTCTGGCAGCAAAACATAACCATATCCTAGCACTTTCTAGCACTCTTTTTTCTTGCTTTATTTTTCTCCCCAGGATTTTTTAAATCATTCTGACAGACCATGCACACACAGACACACACATACTCACACACACTCTCCTACAAATTTGTTTTCTGTTTCTCTTCCAACACTGGAATATAAGATTCCATTCTGAAAGCAAGAATTTCTGTCTATTTATGTCACTGCTTATCTCCAGCTTCTAAAAAAAGTGTATTTGTAAGATGCAGGTTCTCAATACATATTTTTGATGATGAAATAAATGGTTGAAGTTTTATTTTAGATGTTCACTGATAATCATCAGGACTCATGATCTTTTTTGTTTTAGCTCTATTATTCTTAGCTTATTGAGTTTTAGGTTGGCTGTTCCACTTAAAAGTATCAATTCACATTCCAGAAAGGAAAAACATGATAAAGTCAAAGCTTAACCAACTTTTAAAATATACTACCCTCTTTCTCTATTCTAAATAATATATGTTTCCCTAAACCTTATGATAGAGTTCCACTTTCATTTTATTTATCCTAACTGTGTCTCATGATACCCTGGGCTGCAAAAAAGTCTGATAATCCAGTGTAATTTTCTTAGTAAGCAAAGGGTGATAGGAGGGATTGAAAATGGATTTTGAGTCAGCCAGTATATAGTTTCTGCCACAAATATATTTGTAATATTCCATATTATTTATATGTAAATGAATAAATTAGAATTTAAAGTACTAAGTGTTACAAGTAAAGAATCTTGAATGTAGTATGATCCCATGGCTTATAAGAGAACGTAAATATGTACTTTCAGATTAATTAAACAGCAGTATTGATACTCTAAAACTGAATGCAATATAAACTCTTCACTTATATTTGGCTTTGGAAAGTGTCTTGAATTTATATATTCATAGAATGAATCTCACTTGCTCAAAATGATTCAGGATTCACCTTCTACAGGGCATCTCTAGTCAAAAAGTGAGAAGTGCCTCCATTACAAATGGCCTGAAAAGAAAGAAAATAGCCACCCTTTGAGTGTCTACTATGTTCTAAAAGCTTGTATGCACTGAGTCATTTAATCTATGTGACAATACGTCAAGGTAAGAGTTATTATCTCCAATGTAGAGACACGTTATCTCCTGTTTTAGAGACTGGTAAAGTGAGGTTCAGAGAATTTCGAAGACTTGGTAAATGAGAGAAAGAACGAGCCAGAGAGAGAGAAAGATTTGAACTAGGTTTGGTTTGGCTCCAGAGTTGTCTAACTATACTCTGTGCTCCTCCACAAACAGAAGGATCATATTGTAGTGTTCATTAAAAGTTGTGCACCGCCGGGTGCGGTGACTGACGCCTGTAATCCCAACACTTTGGGAGGCGGAGGCGGGCAGATCACAAGGTCAGGAGATCCAGATCATCCTGGCTAACACTTTCACTGTGTCTACTAAAAATACAAAAAATTAGCGGGCCGTGGTGGCGAGCGCCTGTAGTCCCACCTACTCGGGAGGCTGGGGCAGGAGAATGGCGTGAACCCGGGAGGCGGAGCTTGCAGTGAGCTGAGATCGCGCCACTGCACTCCAGCCTGGGTGACAGAGGGAGACTCTGTCTTAAAAAAAAAAAATTGCGTACCACAACATAGTTTGCCCATTTTCTCCTCTGAATTCAGATACTGACATATCCTATACAAACCACATTTCCTAAGGTTGACTTAAGGCTGACTTCCCCCAGGGTTTCTTAGACCAAAGAGAAAATAGGAAATGACAAGATTATAAAGGCTTTCATTAAATTAAAAAATATATATAAAGTTCAAGGAATGGAGATGTCAAGTAGACTACCAGATTAGCTCTGATCGATACTGAGTACTCTTGTCAACACAGCAAATCCTTAAGCAGAGAAGACCCTGTCAAAGCTGAAAGTAAATTTTGTCAAGAGATGGATTATGTCATGGACAGAACTCGGGAGTCTGTGTCATTTTTCATTTGCTTTTGGGTGTGTTGGACTTCTATGAAAAACACTCTTGACATTCTGGGAGGCTGAGGTGAATGGATCACTTGAGCCAGGAGTTCGAGACTAGCCTGTGCAACATGGCAAAAACACTGTCTCTACAAAAAATACAAAAATTAGCCAGGCGTGGTGGTGCTTGCCTGTAGTCCCAGCTACTTAGGAGGCTGAGGTGGGAAGATTGCTTTAACCCGGAAGGTCAAGGCTACAGTGAGTCAAGATTATGCCACTGCTCTCCAGTCTGGGTGACAGAGTGAGACTCTGTTTCAATAAAAAATAAATCTATAAAAATAAAAAAGATAAAAACACTTGATAACTCTGATGCCAATGCTCAGGCCAGTGACATTTTATACTGCTAGTTCTCTTCTCCTTCACATATGTCTCCGAAGTTTGCTATTCATGAAAGAAGGGAAAAGAAAGAACTAGTGAGAGGTCCTAACTACTTCAGCTCACAGAATTTCTTCGTCAGCCTCAAAACCACAGATAAGTTCCAATTAATTAATACTATATTACAAAAAAAGAAAAAAAAACCCTTTCTTCTCTAGAAGAGAGAACATATGGCCTAACTATAGCAAAACCATACTCTAAATATCCCCAAAAGAAACAGAGCTGAAATAAGTAGAATTGTTGGAAGAAAAAAAAAACTATCATTACTCATGGAATACTATGCAGCCATAAAAAAGGATGAGTTTGTGTCCTTTGTAGGGACATGGATGCAGCTGGAAACCATCATTCTCAGCAAAGTATCGCAAGAACAGAAAACCAAACACTGCATGTTCTCACTCATAGGTGGGAACTTAACAATGAGATCACTTGGACTCGGGAAGGGGAATATCACACACCGGGGCCTATCATGGGGAGGCGGGAGGGGGGATGGGGGAGGGATTGCATTGGGAGTTATACCTGATGTAAATGACGAGTTGATGGGTGCTGACAAGTTGATGGGTGCAGCACACCAACATGGCACAAGTATACATATGTAACAAACCTGCACGTTATGCACATGTACCCTAGAACTTAAAGTATAATAATAATAATAAATAAATAAATAAGAAACTTTTTGTGCCATGTATTTTATATATGTTATTGCTCTGAAATATCACAATATTATGTGTCATATATCATTTTTATTATTTTACATATGAAGAAACTGAGGTTCAGAAAGGTCTAAGATCAAAAGGAAAATAAATAAGGAATAGATCCATCTAGTGCCAAAACATATATTTTGCCACTTGATCACATTATCTTTCCTTTTTTGTTTTTTTCCCTTAACTTTTCCAAGATATACCAGCTTTTATTCAATTACAACCATGTTTTAGCTCCCAGGATATCTTAAGGTTATCAGACCAAGGCCAACTTGAGTCAATAAAAGGTACTGCCATGTAGATTTAGAGCTGTAGAAAAAAAGACTGTGTTTGGCAAAAACTAAGCTTCTACAACAAAGAGCCCCCAAACTACAGAAACTCAAAGTGTAAGCTTATTTTCTCTCAAAATAATAGTGGGTATACAATCAACAAGCAGTTCTGCTATACCTGTTGTCCAGACACTCAGGTTTCTTTAATCACCCACTGTAACTTAGGGTGTTACCCTCATCTTCCTAATTATAGCAGGCTCGTCAGCACCATGCATTAAGCTTTAGCTCACAGGAATTGTAAAGGAGAGGATGGAGGGCTATCTGCCTCCTTTTTCAGAGACGCAATAAGCAAGTTTCGTGTATTATTATTTATACTCAGAATCCACTGGCCAAAATGTAATTGAGTGACCACAACAAGCGGCAAGGAGTCTCTGGCTGAGTAACTAGGGGCATTAGTAAAGTTTCCATTACTAAAAAAGGAGAGCAGAGAAGAATGGACACCAGGGAACGAAGAGCACTTTCTGACATAGTTCTCTCTTTTCTTGACTAAGGTGAATCAGTCTGGAAATCCTCACACGATACCATCTCCTTATTAGAGCAACCTGTATATATTATTTTTACATAACCAAAATATGCTGCTTTTCAACTCAAATGAATTTGAGCCCATTCTGAAACCAAAGTTGTGACAAAGGGATGGCTGGCAGGCAGCAAAGTATCTACAAGTTTCTGGCAGAATAATAGTATCTTCAATTAATATTAAAACTGAGGCTCTGTAGGGACCTGTTACAATTATACAACATCCCCTCACACTCATGGCTTCTAAGTGACCTAACTGAATAAAGGAAGCAAAAGACAGCTTGACTGGCTCTGCTTTTGACTGATCCCCATAGGGTTGCTTTCCTGCAGAGAGGGCTACAGAATATAAAGGAATATTAAATAGCCTTCCTTTCCCAAAGGAATGATTGAAGAGTTTTTGGAAGAGCCCCAGGCACAGAGCAGATTGGCAAGTAATGTCGTATCTAGGACTCTGCCACCATCCTTACAGAGCTGAATCTTCAACCCTTAAAGATCCCTCTTTGTGAACTTATGATATAAACAAAATAAGAAGCTTAACATTGAGAGAATGCCAAGATTTTATTAACCACCTCATTGAATATGGTCATTTTCTTGCCTAGGAAATTTCAGCAGTTAAATGGAATGCATAGATTGTAGAAAAGTTGAATTTTATAAATAATAAATCTAAAGTGTTTAAGAGCCCCTTGCTGGTCCTGCAAAAGCCATGTCCCTCAAGTCTATTATGTGGGCTGTAAAAATGACTAATGATCAGAGAACAGTGTAGTAGTTGAAAGCTTGTACTCCAAATCCCTTTAACTGTAGTTTGAGTCCTGGCTTTGCTTCTTCCAAGACTTTTTCAAAAGATAAAAAGGTAAAATTGATTAGGAGATATGTGCTATAGTTTGATTATTCCTTATTTCTATACATTTTTGTTTTCTAGCACCTACCATGTGTCAGATAAAAGTTGAACAGAGCCCGAACTGAAACAGTGGCAGAAGAAATGCAGAACAGTGGACAAACTGAGGAGCTATTTGCTATTTTAGAGCTATTTGCTATTTTAGAGCTATTTTGCTATTTATTTATATTGTAGAGCTGTAATTTTCCTCAATAAATACAGATCTCATTTGTCACTCCCACTTTCTGGGGTCTGTTTAAAGGATCAGCCACAACCTACTCTCTACTAGTAATTTCCCACCATACAGTGAGTGCAGTCATAATGAGGAGGTTTGAATAAATTATTATCAATAAAGTCAGTATGATATGTCTTTGCCTCCCTCATTCCAAGTACACAGGATTCTTGATTACAAGAAGACTTAAGTGAGAAAAATCTGGAGAAACTTCTGAACTGTGGCATTAATAGGGTATGAAAGAAACAGCACTGGATTCTAAGTCAAATGACTTGAAAATCAGTCCTGCCTTATTTCTATTGTAACAGGGTATCAAGTTGGACAAGTCTATTGTCATGAAAATTCTTCTTTGGTAAAGTTGGGATGGTAATGGCTGTGCTGCTCACCTCACAGAAATGTTGAGAAGAAATTAACTCAAAGTGCTTTATATATTAAAATATTTGCAGAAACTTCTCTTGGGGAGAAGGAAATTTTCATTAAAATATTTGATGCTAAACTTGACAGACTGGGTAAAAATTGTACATTGTCAACAGCACTTTAGAAACACCTTAAGTCACCCTTAAAATACACTCATTGAGAATTTTCTTTCCATAGGACTATCTCCAGAACATAAATATTACCTTAATGTTCTGCTTGGAACACTCCAATGAATTTTCAAATATTACAGTTAGCTGGCTCTTTCTATCTGCTGTCTTCAGTCTTTGTCTTTTGTTGTACAGAGCACTAAATATGACTTCATGTATATAATTATGAAGATACCATTAGTTCCTCTCTGTTAGCTTACTTTTGTTAAGGATCTTATTTTGTAAGTTTTCTCTTCAAAGATCTACTCACTTTCCTGGACACCTAAAAAATGTGGGGTTTTTTCCGGGTATGCTGGCTTTTTTTTTTTTTTTTTTTTAAATGGTAGAGAACACCTTAAAATTATTCACACATCAAATCCAAAGGTTTTGCCTACAGGTTTCTCGTGATTTGGCCTCAATTTTTCTCACTCTATGGGAAATCAGAGAAAATAAAACTAAGAGCATCAATTCATTTGCCCATCTCTTACTCATATCCGAGGCATAAGTTTATGCCTGGAGTAATCACCTACATTATTATTTATTTGTAGTCTCTTTTGTATTCACACTCCAGCTGTTGCCCTCATCATCTACTGTTTCATTTGTAGCATACAAACCTAAATTTAAGACCAAAGCACCTATGATTAGAGTCCTCTATGAATAAATATGATGGTCTTTTAAATACGTTGGGAACACCTCCCTAATGGTTAGAGTGGGAAAGCAGAGGGGGTAGGGGTGTGGAGTGGGGTCTGGAACCAGGACTTTTCAAGTGTCCATATAGAAATCAGAACAATTATTTCAGAAGCATCAATCACGAGGACACTGTATTCAAAAAGCTATCTGAACCACACATTATAGGAAGGAAACATTGTCAGTGTGAACTGAACAGGGAAAAGAGTTGGCTTCTCTTGGTAGAGGGCATTTACTTCAGAAAGAATTTTGCCTGCCTAAGAACTGTCAGAAAAAGCTCTCAGTAGGGAATATCTTGGCTTACTGAACCTTTGGGACATTTAACCATTCATCATACAGTCAATGTGAATTTTTCTGTGGCTCAGCATTTTGCCAACTAATTTTCAAGTTAAGAGATTCTACATTACCACCAAAATACCATAGGCTGAGTCTGAATAATCATTCCAGCTCATTAAGATTCTCTTCAAAACATAAAACCATACTTTTGAAATTTTCATAGCAAGCATTCTGTAATTATTTACAAATCTGAGTAATAGAGTACAGATAAGGTCACTCAATATTTCATGTTAAGAAAGGGAACCAGACAAGGGTACAAAGAGAGATAGTTTGAGTAATTATGTCTGCTCATTATTGGAATTATCTGGCTGGTTTATTTCCCTTTTGTGCTATTTCTGGGATTGTTTTTGCCATTACATTATTCAAATACTAAATTGTGGCAATAAACAGGTGACATCATCCAAGAGCTGAGCTTGTTCAATTTCAGGTACATCAAAGAGTTGCTACCAGTTTTTGAAAAGCAGATCTGAATTGCTACCAGCCACAGAGTCTCAAATGGAATTTGGATTAATTTTTTCATTAGCACGATAAGCCCAGGTGAGTCTCTCCTATATGCACTTTACACAGTTCAAACAACACAATGCTTCCTCTTCTTTAGATAAGAAATGGTGCAACCTGATAAAATCTGGAAGTTTTAAAAAATATATATATATATATTCATGTGTGTGTGTAATGCAAAATAAATATTGTATATATTCATAAATAACACAGTAAAAGCAAATTAGCACCTATCTCAAAAGAAAATTAGCACCTGTCTCCTTTATTAATTTCAAATTACTAGTGTAGATACATATGTGTGTTTGTCTTCAGACAAAATTTTTTAATAACTAATACAATTTATTTTTTGAAATGATTAAAACCCTCTAACCATGGCTGATAAACACAGCACTATTACCATTATCTTCTGAAATTTCTCCAAAATAAGCAAAAGAGAACAGGGGAAGAGACAATAGTAAACTAGAATTGATGAGGAAATTTTGGAACATGAAAATAGATGCGTAAATGTAACTGACTTAGAGTTTCTCAAACTTTACAACCCATTAAAATTACCTTTAGAATATAAAATTAAACTATGATAGAAATAATTAAAACTCACTGAATAAAACAAGAATCCATGAGCACTCACTGCTAGTAATGGATGCTAGAGACTCTTACCATGTAAATATGATGGATGCAGCTATTGCAGTGATGCTGGGCACCGTAATTTTGTGGTTAGGAACATGGTTTTTAGATTGGACAAAGAAAGCTTTGAGTTTAGTTCTGGTTTTTTAGAGCTATGTCATCTTGCCAAGTTGCATCCACTCTGCAAGTCTCAGTTTCTTAATGGATTAAACTGAGAATATCTTAGAAACTTATGAGGACTAAATAATTTTATGTTTGCAAATATTTGGCATATTCTTGGTGCAGAGTCAACATTTGGCAAAGGCTGCAACTTCATTATCTTACAATCAAATACATGTTTCCTTTATTTTCTTTGATGGCATTTTCTTTGGTTATCACTAATTAGAAAATAATTAAGATCAGTATTGTCTAGTTTATTTCAATCTTCAACAAATATAAGTGAAGTCCACAGTACCAAATAAAATGTGTTATTAACTTCCATGCAGTAGGGCATTCTTTCCATCCTGTGTTATAAAATATGATTCTGACATTTTTTCTTGTTTTGTAGGCATATACCTACAACAAGAAAGTAAAAACAGCTTTATTTTTGTTTTCCAATTTTTAGAAACAGGTCTGCCCTCTTGACCTGTATTGACCCTCTCATTATTATGAGGTACAACTCACCAGATGGCCCTATTTTTCATCTTAATAGTTTTTGTTAACCTGTAGGGAAAGGAGTGAAATTACGGGACAGTCCAAACATAGTATTCCAAACACTTATAACCACAACAACAGTCTGCTCTCATTCATGGAATTTATTAGCTATAAAAACTCTGACACTTGGTTTCTCAAGGCCACGATTATATCAGATATGGAAAATGGATGGAAAATAAGCTCCTTCTGTAACACTCTGGAGGCTGGCACAGTTGCAGGGTACTTCGCAGACACACTGCTATGGCTATGAATTTTGAATCAGTAGCATTTTGAGAACAGGAATAGGTCTTCCTACCTACCATATACTAGGCAAGGCAGAGTTTTTCAAATCTCAGAGGAAGGACAAAGCAGAAAATGGCCATAGAAAAGTGAAACTAAAATAATAAATTGTAGTTGTGAAAGAGCCAGCTTGCTGGTTTAGCAGTTTTGTTCATATATCTGCTAGTCATAGGACAAAAGTCTGCGCATCGATTTTATTTGGGGGATTGAATTAGATGATACATATTTCTACTAAGGCTTACTCTTATTAATACTGAATTTTAAGCCTATGTATATATTATTATTTAATATTTTAACTGGGAAAATTATTTAAAAGACCTCCAATGGATATGTTTGCAGTTCATGTTCTAGTCTTCAAATGTGACTACAATTATATAATCCAGAAAAGACAACATTAATTTTCTCCCTCCTTCCCCCTCCCCATGCCTCTCACTCTCAACAACAGAATATGACAGCCTACCTTAATACATTTTTTACTGTCTTACAATGTTATTAACATTATCATCAGCCCAGCCTTTCTTTCTCTAAGACAAATAACTTTTACTTTTAAAAACATACGTTGGTTTACACGCCTTTACTTTTAAGACTTATTTTTCAAAGTCATTTTCTTGTTCATGGCACTTTAACAGATTGTATCAAAATCCTAACATCTAGATTAAACTGGGAGCTTTTAAATCACGGGTGTGTGTGTGTGTGTGTGTGTGTGTGTGTGTGTGTGTGTAATGAAGGAACGAAGAATTATCTGAATAAAGACAACATTTATTAAGGATAGCGAATCCCCAGGTCTTACGCTTTTTATATGTTTGGTATCATTAACAAAAGAGTTATCATTATAGCCAGCTTATCCAAATCTATAAAGCTGCTACAAATGTCAGCCAATTTTCACATTTCTGTATTTATTTTTTTTAATTAAGCTGGAAAGAAATTCTTGGAATTTGAAGAATAGACCCCTAACACTGGCTGAGATTACTTGGAAGGAGCTGAGAGTTTAAAAATCTAAACCATTCACATGTCTATCAAAACTCTTCTGTTTAAAAAAAGAATGTTTAGGAACGAGAACACTCATGTCTGCTGAGGATTTTCCATGAAGCTTATCTTTACAACACATGAGCCAATGGTACAGAAGAAGAGGGGGAAATGTCTCCTTAAGAAATCAGGCTTTTGTTTCCAACACTTTATCCAAACTGCTTTCCTCAAGATAACCTCCACGTTGCTATATTCACAAGCAAATTTCCAGTCCTTTTCGAACTGGACCTATTAGCAACACTTAGCATAGTTAATAACGCTTTGTCGTATTTTTTTTAAAAAAAGAGTATAATTTACAGACCCCTAAAATGCACATATCTGAAGTGTATAGTTCAATGAGTTTTAACAGTTGTAGATATTCACCTGAAGACTACCCAAAACAAGATACAGAACACTTCCATCACCCAGAAAGTTCCTCTGTGTCACATTTTGGTCAATCTCCATACTCTTCAGAGGCGGCCACTGGAACCACCAAACAGGTTCACTTTGCCCACTGCCTAGACAGAGTCGATTTATCAAGACAGGGGAATTGCAATGGAGAAAGAGTAATACATGCAGAGCCGGCTGTGTAGGAGACTGGAGTTTTATTATTACCCCGAGCATTCAGGGATCAAAGTTTTAAAAGATAATTTGGCGGCTGGCAAAGTAGAGAGTGCTGATTGGTCAGGTTGGAGATGCAATAATAGGGGGTCGAAGTGAGGTTTTCTTGCTGTCTTCTGTTCCTGGGTGGGATCACAGAACTGGCTGAAGCAGATTATCGGTCTGGGTGGGAGATATTTTGCAGACTCGGCACTGGATGCACCAGCTGAATGCATCCAGTGCAGGGTCTGCAACATATCTCAAGTACTGATCTGAGGTTTTATCATAGTGATTAGTTATCCCCAGGAGCAATGTGAGGAGGTTCAGACTTGCAGCCAGAGACTGCAGCATAACCCCTAAACCGTAATTACTAATCTTGCAGCTAATTTGTTAGTTCTGCAAAGCAGACTGGTCCCCATGCAAGAAGTGGGTCTTTTGGGGAAAGGGCTATTATCAGTTTTGTTTCAGAGTCAAATTATAAACTGAATTCCTTCCCAAGGTTAGTTTGGCCTATGCCCAGAAATGAACAAGGACAACTTAAAGGTTAGAAGCAAGATAGAGTCAGTTAGGTCTGATCTCTTTCACTGTCATAATTTCCTTGGTTATAATTTTTGTAAAGGCAGTTTCACCACTTTTTGACTTCAGTTACCACAGGTTAGTGTGCCATTGATTATTTCTTATACTTGGGAAGGTTTATTTGACTGTATTACAGATTTGCCCCTTATCTTTTGTTTTCATCAGTTTCACTATGCTTTACATAGGTATGCTTTTCTTTTTATCTATACTCCATGAGGTTTGTTGAAGTTTTTGGCTCTCTGGATTGACTATTTTTCATTGCTGTTGGAATATTCCTGTCTATTATTCCCTTAAACATATTTTTCTGCCCCATTATCTCTTTCCTATCCTAGCAGGACTTCAATTACGTGTTAGGCTACTTGATATTGTCCCACAGAGCTTAGTTGTTCTGCTCTACTTTGTTCCATCTTTTATATTCCTTATTTGTGTTTCTGTTTGGATACATTCTATTGACCTGCCTTTCAGGTTCACTTATCCCACCCTCTAGACTGCTGTTATGTTGCTCCATCTGATAAATTTTTTATTTTTCACTGTTTTGCTTAAATTCTAGCATTTTCTTTTCATTCTTTTTTACAGTTTTCATCTCTCTGGAGAAATACTTCATATCTTAGTGCATGACGTTAATCTTTTCCGGCAGACCCCATCAAAGCTGTGTTAAAGTTCCTATTAATTACCACGTCTGAGCGATCTCCTTATCTATTTATCTTTGCTATTTCCTATTTCCTATTTACCATAAATCACATTTTCTTGATTTTTTAAATGTCTTATAGTTTTTTTATTTTATAATGTAACTTTTGTATAAAAGGACTTTAGAGACTAAACTGAATAATATTCACCTCCGGAAATGGGCACACCCTTTCTTCCGGCAGGCTGCTGAGTCAATCTTATCTGTACTTGAGCTGAATCTGGTTTTTCTTGCAGCAACATTGTAACATTTTAAAGGTGGGATCAGGACTTTTTCTTTTAGCAAGGAACCGGTGATACTCCAGACAGCTCTTACTCCTTGACAGAATTCCGAACAATGGAAAATCTTCTGCTTGATAGCCAGATTGCCAGCTTTTGGAGCTTTGTGGAAGTCACTTTACTCTTCAGTCCTGCCCTCAGTTTTCTGCTCCACAGAAAATCTTTCTAAGCCTTTCTGCTCTTCGGTCTTCAGACAAGTGCCTCAGACGGATTTCTCTTAGCTTTACAATCATGTGTCCAGCCTCTAAAGTACGGCGGGCTGTGCCCTGGCCTGCACAGAACAGGCCATACACAGAGATCTGGCACGCCTCAGCAGGAGTCTTTCTCAGCTTTTCTTCTTTGTCTCTAGCCTTTAGCATACTACCTGTATACTTTACAAAGGCTCGTTGAAAACTGTTGGCCAGTCGATGTAGACCTGCTCTAGGACTAGACTCCTCAGAATTCTAATCTGACAGGCCATGTGGCCAGTGAAAGTCTGTTGAAAGTTAATCTGATTTACTCTTATGGACATCTATATCACATTCTTCCTCTTCCCTTGCGCCTCTGGTTTTAAGAACAACTGTGAGCCATTGCTTTCCTCCTTACTTTCTGAAATTTAATTAATTTATGTTTCTTTATATCTGAAGCTTCTGATGACTTTTTTTTAATCTGTGATTTTGGTAGCTTATCTAGTTTGTTTTGGTTTGTATGAAAGGGATAGTGTTTTGCAATTTTGTTCATTACAGCCAGATATGAAAATCCTACCTCTTCTTCGATGCACTGTGTACTCTTGGCTTCTGGGATGCCATACAATTTCAATTTTCTTTTTACCTTAGCAGTCATTCACTCTCGGTGTCTACTGCTTATTCCTTCTCTCCTTTTCATTTTCTTTTTGTTTGTTTATGTTTTGTTTGTTTTGTTTTGAGACGGAGTCTCACCCTGTCACCCGGGCTGAAGTGCAATGGTGTGATCTTGCCTCACTGCAACCTCCACCTCCCAGGTTCAAGCAATTCTCCTGCCTCAGCCTCCTGAGTAGCTGGGATTACAGGTGTGTCCCACCATGCCCGGCTAATTTTTTGTATTTTTAGTAGAGATGGGGTTTCGCCATGTTGGCCAGGCTGGTCTCAAACTCCTGACCTTGTGATCCACCCACCTTGGCCTCCCAAAGTGCTGAGATTACAGGCGTGAGACACTGCACCTGGTCTCCTTTCCGATTTTTAAATGTTAGAGTATTTAGAGGTTTGGTCCTTTTGTTATTCTTGATTTTCTACTTACACTCACTCCCCACGTGATCCCATTCAGTCTCAGGGCTTTAATATTCCATTTACATCCCCCAAAATACCAAATGTAAAACTCTAGCCCATATTTTTTTCTCAAATTCCAGACTCGTACACCAACTGTGTACCAATACATCCACACTTGTATATATACTAAATGTCTCAAATTCAACATCTTCAAATACTGCACTCCTCATCTTTCTCCCTCCCTGAAACATCTTACACTCACAGCCTTCTTCATTTCAGTGGATGATAATCATTGAAATTGTCCAGGTCAATGGTGCTGGAGTCCCCCTTGACTTCTCTGTGTCTCTTATGCTTCTTACTCAATTCATCAGAAAATCTTGTTAGCTCTGCTTTTAAACATGTCTATCATCTGCATGCTTCTTCCCATCTCCCAGCTATATCTCTTATCAAAGGCACCATTACCACATTCAAGAGTTATTAAAATAGTTGCCTAACTGATTTTTCTTTTATCTCTCTGTAGGTTATCTTCAACATATTACCCAGAGTGTCAGAGTGATCTTTTAAAATGTAAGTCAAATATTGTTTTCTGCCCCAAACGACCAATAATCCTTTTTCACTCAGGGTAAATGCCAAAGTCCTTATAAGGGCCAACAAATTCCTACATGATTTGGCCTCTGGTTCTCTAACTTGTCTCCTACAACTTTTTTTCTCTCTCCCTCTCTCCGCTCCAAGCGCATTGACCTTTTTGCTTTTCATTGCTCCCATTTTAAGCTTTTGTTGAAGCTATTGCTTTTTACTGAAATGCTCTTTCCCAGATATTTGCCTGATTAACTCTCTATTTGTCTTCATTTATTCAATACTCTTCTCGTCAGTGAGGTCTACTCTAACCCATTTATATAATACTGTCTCAGCATTCTCACTTTTTCTTTCCTGTTCTTTTAAAATTATTCTTCTATAATACTTACTGGTTGTAATTATGACACAATTTTCTTAATTGTGTTTTTAAAAAATTTTCTATAGCCTTTTACAAGAAGTTAAGCTTTATGACATCAGTATTCTTGTACGTTTTGTTTATATAATACCACATTGCCAAAAACAGTGCCAGGTGTATCATAGGTATGAATAGCTAGAAGATCTTGATTATTATTAAGAGACTGGAAAATCTGTTAATTCAGATTTATCTCCTTCATAAGGAATTAAATTTGAGTGTAATTATTTTCCCTATTAAACAAGATAAAATATTACTACATAATGAATAATTATGTTTGATTTAAAAACTCACACAATTTTCTAGTACATACAGACTCACGTGGTAAATAGAAATAACTTGAGAAACTATTTTATATAATGTCCAAAATTGTTTAAATTGGATTATGGCCTCTCTAATGAGAAAAAAAAATGTATTAGAGCACAAAAATGGTTCTGAAAAAAGGCTGGAATTCTCAGTCAAGATATTGTTAGATAGGAATACTGATAGATTTTCTTCCATCAAACCTGTAGACTACTAGAGATTATCTGGCTCCTATGTGTCCACAAGACACACTTCTATGATATAGCTTATATATTCCTAATAGAACCTTAACCAAAATAAATAGCCATTAGCTGCATTTATTAGACGAGGCACCATATGGAAGGTAAGGTAAGGAATTGGAAAGAATATGAGATTTTTGTCACAGATATCAAAATCTATATCAATCATTTACCATCTATATAAACTCAATCGAACTCAGTTTGAGTTATTTGAACTCAATCTAACTCAGTTTGCTTCTCTGTAAAATGGGGATGTTAATATCTACCTCACAAAAATGTCACAAGAAATGAATGAAATATCTCCTGTTAGAGTTGTGGTTGCACAATAAATGGCAGCTCCCAACAGGAGATACAGGCTTGATAAGTAACATCTATTGCCTTTGTGTTTATAGTCAACTATAGGCATGTAGTATTTGCTAACACACATAATAGCATACATACCTGTTCATAAGATGTTCAATGCCATGTTAATAGGGTCAGTACCAAAGCTACTTAAAATTTCCAAACGGAAACAATGGTGTAAACCTTCTCTTATCTGAAAACATGGATTGAGAGTAGTAAAACTCTCCAAAACATTAAGGTATACCTTAGTAGAGAAATTAGGAAAACCAGTTCAGAATGGCTTGAGATTAGAAATAGGCTTTAGCAAAATGCAAGAGCAAGATTTTGACTGTTGGCAAATTTGTGGCATTAACATTACAACAAAATTATACTCTCTAAATGAAAACAAAATTTTCATAGACGTAGGATTGAACCTTGAATCTCCAAGTTTGATGAGGGGAAAAAATACCATCAATCAAGGTCAAGTTGCCAGTGTCCTTGGCATATATAAGGCCCTAGAACAGAGACAGCTACATCAAGTTATCATTAGTTAGTAGCATTACATATTAAAACTATCAACTACCTTCCCCTATCACCAACCAGTTTCTGTTACTCCAACTCCAAGCTAATGAAAAACCTCCTGGTTTTATCCTGGTATCCTCTCAGGGTGTGCAACAGAGACTGTCAGTGTGCCCACAACCAGTTATCTGCTCCATGTGGCCATTACTTTTTTCTTGGTAAAGAGATATGCTGGTATTGTTGCTTTTAAGTCAGTCTCTAAAAAGTCTAATTTACATGAATCTATTGAGAAATTGATCATCTGAAGATTCACAGTGAAAAAGCAATGTGGATCATGGGCAAAACAAGATGCAAAATAGAAGCCTTCACCAATCATCCCCCCAATTGCAGGAATACCAAATTTAACAACTATCTACACACACACACACACACACACACACACACACAAAAACACATTTATAAGAACCAAAAATCAGATGAGTAATTCTAGTACCTGGCTTTAACTTCATATCACTGAAAGAGGCACTGAAGAGGGTAGGAAAGACAGTCTTGAATCACGAATGCCATCCCTCCTCCATCCCCCCAGTAGAGGTCAATGGCATGAAGAATCTGTGCACGCGGGGAAGGGAGAGTGCAGAGATTGTGGGACCCTGTACTGAATTCAGTGCTTCCCTGTCACAATGGAAAGCAAAGCGGAGCAGAATTCAACTGATGCCTACCCATGGAGGGAGGATTTAGACCAGCCATAGGCAGAGGAAAATCACCCATTTCAGTGGTTGCAACTTGAGTTCCAAGCCACAAAATCATGGGCTAAACTGCTCTGGGTTGCTAAATAAACCTGATGGGCTGTCTTGGCTGTAAGGACTGCCATTTCTAGGCAAATTCCAGTGCTAGGCTAGGCTAGACACGGCAGGCATGTGACCTAGTGCGACACCAACCAGGGCAGCTAAAAAAGTGCTTGTGCCACCCCTCCCCCAGTGCCAGGCAGCACAACTCTCATCAACAAAAGTGATTCATTCCTTCCTCTTGAGGAGAGAGAGGGAAGAGTACAGAAGACTTTATCTTGCATTTTGGATGCCAGCTCAGCCACAACAGGGAAAGGCATGGGGCAGAGTTGTGAAGCCCCTATTCCAAACCCTATATCCCAGATGACATTTCTAGACACATCCTGGTCCAGAAGAAGCCCTTTTCCTTGAAAGGAAGGAACCTGTTCTAGCAAGGTTCATCACCTGATAACTAAAGAACCCCTGGGCCCTGAAAAACCACCACTGATACCCAGGTAGCACACCATGGGCCTTGGGTGAGACTCTGAAATGGACTGGCTTCAGGTGACACCCAGCATGTTCCCAGCTGCAGTGGCTAGGCTGAGACTATTTCTGCTTGAAAAAAGCAGAAGGAAGAGTAAAGGGGACTTGGTCTTGCAACTTAGGTACCATTTTGGCCACAGTGGGGTAGAGAACCAAGAGGGCTCTTAGGATCCCTGATTCCAGGCCTTGACTCTTAGTTGACATTTCTGGACCAGCCCTGGGCCAAAGTGGAGCCCACTGACCTTAAGTGTGAGTGTCTCAGGGCTGGCAGCATTCATTACAAACTGAATGAATAGTACTTGGTCCCTAAGTAAACACTGGCAGTAGACTGGCAACACCCACCGTGGGTCTATGGTGGTGATGGTGGTGGCAAAGGGAAGAGGCTCTTGTTCCTGCGGAAAAGTGAAGGAAGACTGGGAAAGACTTTGTCTTTCAATTTCAGTGCCAGCTTAGCTGCAGTAGAATAGAGCACCAGGCAAATTTCTAAGGTTTAGTTACTCCAGTTCCTGGAGTAAAAAATGGCATCTCTGGACCCCTTTGGGGGCCTAGGAAAACTCACCACCCTGAAGGGAAGAACACAAGCCTGGCTGACTTTAGCTACAGCTAAGATATCCTTCAAACATAAAGGAGAAATAAAGACTTATCCAGACGAAAAAAGCTGAGGGAGTTCATCACCACCAGACCTATCATAAAAGAAATGCTAACGGGAGTTCTTTAATCAGAAAGTAAAGAACGTTAATGAGCAATAATAAAAAATCTGGAGATACAAAACTCACTGGTAATAGTAAATACACAGAAAAATACAAAATATGATAACTGTAATTGTGGTATGCAAACTACTCTTATCTTACGTAGAAAGACTAAATGATAAGCCAGTCAAAAATAATAACTACAACAACTTTACAAGACACAGTACAAGATATAAATAGAAACAACAAAAAGTTCAAAAGTTGGGGGAGAAAAGTTAAACTGTAGAGCTTTTATTAGTTTTCTTTTTTCTTGTTTGTTTATTTATGCAATCAGTGTTGTCATTAGTTCAAAATAATAGGTTATAAGATAGTATTTGTAAGCCTCATGGTAACTTCAAATAAAAAACATACAACAAATGCACAAAAAGTAAAAACCAAGAAATTAAATCACTAATCATAGCACCACAGAAACTCATCTTCACTAAAAGAAAAATATGAAAGAATGAAAGAAGGAAAAACCACCAGAAAACAAAGAATAAAATGGCAAGAGTAAGTCCTTACTTTTCAATAATAACATTGAATGTAAATGAATTAAACCCTCCAATCTAAAGACACAGAGTGACTGAATGAATTTGAAAACAAGACACATTGATCTGTTGCCTCCAAGAAACACACTTCACCTATAAAGACACACACAGATTAAAAATAAAGGGAAGAAAAAAGGTAATTTCATTCCAGTGGAAATGAAAAAAGAGCAGGAGTAGCTATACTTATAATAGACAAAATAGATTAACAGACAAAATCTATAAGAAGAGACAGAGAATTATAATTGTATAATGATAAAAAGGTCAAGTCAGCAAGAGGATACAACAATTATGTGTGTGTGTGTGTGTGTGTGTGTGTATGCACCAAACACTGGAGCAGCCATAAATATAAAGCAAATATTATTAGAGCTAAAGAGAGAGATTGACCCCAATACAATAATAGCTGGAAACTTCAACATCCCACTTTCAGCATTGGACAGATATCCCAGACATAAAAATCAGCAAAGAAACATCGTACTTAACCTACACTACAGAATAACTGCATTTAATAGATATTTACGGAACATTTTGTCCAATGGCTACAAAATACACATTCTTCTCAGCAAATGGATTATTCTTGAGAGTAGACCATATGTTAAGTCACAAAGCAAGTCTTAAAACATTCAAACAAATTAAATAATATCAAGCATCTTATCTGACCACAATGGAATAAAACTAGAAATCAACAACAAGAGGAATTTTAAAAACCATACAAACACATGAAAACTAAACAATATGCTCCTAAATGGCCAGGGAGTCAATAAAGAAGTTGAGAAAAAAATTGAAAAATGTGTTGAAACAAATTATAATGGAAACACAACATACCACAAAAACTATGGGACACAGGGTAAGCAGTCCTAAGAGGGAAGTTTACAGCCAAAAGTACCTACATCAAACAACAACAACAAAAAATGACAAAATTCCAAATCTACAAAACAAAACAAAACAAAAATAGCTAGCTGTGGTGGCATGTGCCTATAGTCCCAGCTACTCAGGAGGCTGAGCTGGCACAACTGCTGGAGCCCAGGAGGTCAAGGCTGCAGTGAGTCAAGATCATGCCACAGCACTCCAACCTGGGTGACAGTGAGACCATGCCTCAAAAAAATAAAATAAATAAAATAAAATATGAAAGAAGAAAAAGAAATTTTCAAATAAATACTTAATAATGCATCTTGAAGAAGTGAAGATTAAAAGCAAACTGAACCCATAATTAGTAGAATAAATAATAAAGATCAAAGCAGTAATAAATGAATACATGAATTTAAAATAAACAATACAAAAATAAATTTTAAAAAGTTGTTTTTTTGAAGAAAAACAAAATTGGAAAACCTTTACCCAGACTAACTACAAAAAAAAGATGACCCAAATAGATAAAAACAGTGATGTAAAAGGAGACATTACAACTGATACAGCAGAAATTCAAATGATCATTAGTGGCTACTATGAGCAACTACATGAAAATAAATTAGAAAATTTAGAAGAAATTGATAAATTCCTAGATATTAAAAACCTATCAACATTTACCATGAAGAATTCCAAAATCTGAATAGACCAATAACAAATAACAAGATCAAAGCCATAATAAAAAGTATCCCAGCAAAAAAACCTGGGAACAAATGGCTTCACTCTGACTTCTACTAAACATTTAAAGAATAACTAATACCAACCCTACTCAAATTATTCTGAAAAAATAGAGGAGGAGGGAATACATCCAAACTCACTCTATATTATAGGCCAGTATTACTGTAATATCAAAAACAGACAAAGACACATCAAAAAAAGAAAACTGCAGGCCAATATCTCTGATAAATATTTACAGAAAAATCCTCAACAAAATACTAGCAAACCGAATTCAAAAACATATTAAAAAGATCATTTATCATGACCAAGTGGGATTTATCCTAGGGATGCAAGGATGTTTTAACATACACACATCAGTCAATGTAATACATCATATCAACAGAAGGGAGGACAGTAACCATAAGATCATTTCAATTGATACAAAAAAAAATTTGATAGAATTCAACATCCCATCATGATAAAAACCCTCAAACAACTTGGTATAGAAGGAACATACCTTGACATAATAAAAGTCATATAAAACAGACCCACAACTAGTGTCATTGAATGGGGAAAAGCTCAAAGCCTTTAAGATTCAGAACACAGTAAGGATGCCCACTTGTCACCACTGTTATTCAATGTAGTACTGGAAGTCCTAGCTGGAGCAATCAGAAAAGAGAAAAAAAATAAAGTGCTTCCAAATTGGAAAGGAAGAAGTCAATTTATCCTTGTTTACAGATGATATGGTCCTTTATTTGGAAAAGCCTAGACTCCATCAAAAAATTAATTAGGACTGTTAAATTCAGTGAAATTGCAGGATACAAAATCAACATACGAAAATAAGTAGCATTTCTGTATGCCAACAGTGAACAATCTAAAAATGAAATAGAGCAATCCCATTTTGCAATAACTATAAATAAAATTAAATACCTAGGAAATAACCAAAGAAGTAAACGATCTCTACAATGAAAACTATAAAACACTGATGCAAGAAAGAGAACACAAAAAATTAAAAGATATTCCACGTACGTGGATTGGTAGAATAAATATTTTTAAAATGTCCATACTACCCACAGCAGTCTATGGATTTGATACAATCCATATTAAAATACGAATGACACTCTTCCCCAAAATAGGAAAAGTAATCCTGCAATTTATGTGGAAGCGTGAAAGACCCCGAATAGTCAAAGCTATCCCAAGCAAAAATAACAAAACTAAAGGCATCATATTACCTGACTTCACATTATACTAGAGAGCTATTGTAACCAAACAGCATGTTACTGGCATAAAAACAGACACATAGACGAATGAACAGAATAGAGAACCCAGAAACAAATCCATAAATCTACAGTGAACTCATTTTTTACAAAGGTGCCAAAAACATACATTGGGGAAAATAAAGACTCTTCAATAAATAGTGTTGGGAAAACTGGATATAAATATGCAGAAAAATTAAATCAGAATCCAGTCTCTTGCCGTGTACAAAAATCCAATCAAAATTGATTAAAGGCTTACACCTAAGTCCTCAAACTGTAAACCTACTTCAAAAAAAAAAAAAAAAATTCCGGAGAAACTCTCCAGGACGCTGGACTGGGCAAAGATTTCTTTAACAATACTGCACAAGTACAGTCAACCAAAGCAAAAATGAACAAATGCAATCACGTCAAATTAAAAAGCTTCTGCGCAGCAAAGGACACAATTGATAAAGTGAAGAGACAACCCACAAAATGGGAAAAAATATTTGCAAACTACCCATCTGACAAAGGATTAATAACCAGACTATACAAAGAGCTCAAATAACTCTATAGAAAAGAAATACTATAATCTGATTTAAATGTAGGCAAAAGAGCTGCATAGATTCAAAAGAAGACATACAAATTGCAAACAAGCATATAGATAGGTGCTCAACATTATTGATCATGAGAAATATGCAAATCAAAACTACAATGAGATATCATCTCACCCCAGCTATATCCAAAAGACAGGCAATAACAAATGCTGGCAAGGATGTAGAGAAAAGTAAACTCTTGTACACTGTTGATGGTAATGTAAATTAGTATAACTACTATGGAGAACAGTTTGAAGGTTCCTGAAAAAAAATGAAAATAGAGCTCCCATATGATCCAGCAATCTCACTGCTAAGTATATATACACAAGAAAGGAAATCAGTATATGGAAGAGATATCTGCATTTCCACGTTTACTGCAGCACTATTCATAATACCCAAGATTTGAAAGCAACCTAATTGTCCATCAACGATGAATGGATAAAGAATATGTGGTACATATGCACAACGAAGTACTATTCAGCCATGAAAAAGAATGAGATCCTGTTATTTTCAATAACGTGGATGGAACTGGAGATTATTATGTTAAGTGAAATAAGCCAGGTACAGAAAGACGAACTTTGTATATTCTCACTTATTTAGGGGAGCTAAAAATTAAAACAACTGATCTCATGGAAATAGAGTAGAAGGATGATTATCAGAGGCTGGGGAGGGAAGGGGTAGGGGGATGTGGGGATAGTTAAAGGTACAAAAAGCCACAAAGAATGAATAAGAGCTAGTGTTTGATAGCATGAGAGGGTGACTCTTGTCAATAATAATTTAATGGTACACTTTAAAATAACTGAAAGAATATAATTGGGTTGTTTATAACACAAAAATTGTATGCTTAAGGTGATGGATAAATCTTGATGTGATTATTATGCATTGCATGCCCATATCAAAATATCTCATGTACGCCATAAATATATACACCTCCTATGTACCCCAAAAATTAAAAATTTTAAAAAAGAGAACAAAAGCCAATGTGAAGAAGACCCTGTCTCAGTAATCTCATGAATAAATGCCTTCCTGTGTGACCTCTCTGAGTGCCAACTATCAAACGGGGATGATAGGAAAAATGCCCCTCAGGTACAATTTGAAGATTAAATGATATGACTTCTGGTACATAAATATTATTAGTGCTGTTATTACAGCTATTATGACTGGAGAATTTGTTAAGGGAGTAAAGAAGTATTTCTCTTTCATTTTCTTTATTTTCTTTTTTTTTTTATTAGAGACTGAGTCTCACTGTCACCCAGGCTGGAGTGCAATGGTGCGATCTCGGCTCACTGGAACCTCCACCTCCCAGGTTTCAGTGATTCTCCTGCCTCAGCCTCCCAAGTAGCCAGGACTACAGGTGCATGCCACCATGCCCAACTAATTTTTGTATTTTTAGTAAAATACAAAATACAAAATACTTGTTAGCACGGATGGTCTTGATCTCCTGACTTCGTGATCTGCTGGCCTCTTTCTCCCAAAGTGTTGGGATTACACGCGTGAGCCACCACAACTGGCCAAGAAGGATGTCTTGACCAGTACTTCTCAAAGTTTAATGCACATATGTAAATCACCTGAGATATTACTGAAATGCACATTCTGATTCAGTAGTGCCTGGGTGGAATTGGGGATTCTGCATGTCCAACCTGTTCCCAGGTGATGTCACTGCTACTAGTCCATGAACCACGTTTTGAAAAGCAGGGCTCTAGATTACATACCTACTATACCCAATCCATTGAGCTTAATGACTTCCACAGCAGAAATACCTAACATACTGAATCCCCTTCACTGTTCAGATAAGCAACAAGAGTATGGCACAAAGGTTGGCCACTTTGAATGAGCACCACTTGGCCATTAGACCAGCTGGTCCTATTTACACTGATGTAGTTGTCCTTTCAAGTTTCCCATTCTCCAATAGGTGGCAAGAAATAATTTTCCTATGGCTCTCTCCCACCAAAGAAACTGCACCCTGAATTTACCTAAAGCATAGCAGAAAGTATCAATAAAGCTTTTTGACCTCAGTGGATTAAAATTCTTTAGAAAAGAGAAAATAGAAAATGTTAGAATTGCCATGCAAACACAAAACAAAACAAAACACAGATAAAAAGAGCATGCCAAACTTCAGATTAAGCTCCCCTGTAAAGATGTGAGCCACATAAGGCAGGAAGCATTAGTAATTCTACAGAATCTGCACAGGACTAAACTCTATAAAGAATTGGAGTTGCAGCATTGATAATACCAAACAATAAAACATTATCCTTTTCAGATTATTTTTTTTTTCACAGATAAATTCTACCCAGTCAGTGCCACCAAAACGTATTTTAATCAGAACCATATTTATATGTAAATGAGAGATAAAATACAGGCAAGCACCTTTTCTTTCTTTGCTCAGCTCATCATTTCTTTAAGGAATAGAAACACCATAAAAGAACAGTCATTTCCATTAATTTTTTCTCCTTCCAAGTAAATTTAGGAATGAATCCATGAACAGTTTTCTACCTTTCTATTTTTGCTCCTAATTCTCTACCCAACCTATTTCTAATAATAACAAGAAATTCTGCACTACATATATTAACATAAGCACATTTCTTTAGTGAATGAAATGACATTATGTTGCAAGTATTCAACTTCTAACTCCTATTAGAAGTCAGAAGAGTCAAATTCTAATTTCAGTTTCTCAGCGGTCATTCCCAACTCACTAAGTCAGCATATAAGAATCAGTAGGTATCTAACAGCACAAGTGGCTCTCACCAATTACTAAACTGGATTCAACCTAAAAAGAAAAATCTGAAGGCAAAACTTTGCTGAGAAGTTACACAGAGTCACCCAGAAACAAATTTCACCTTAGGAAGTAGTAAGTCCACCTACTACTAAATGGAAAAAGTTATGCTTTTACTAAAATATCTCCATAAGTGAAGGGATAAAATACTGCAAATGCCAGCGAAACTCTAAAAGCTTTTTCTTTGAATTTTCACTTGAATATTCTTTTCATAAAGAAAGTAAGTGAAATGGGCAGCTTGGGTCATTGGCAGAAGAATGCTGTTACAAGTGAATAAAGGAAACAACCTATAGCAGAAGATATTATTATGCTTTTTGAAAACTTTACCTTAACTCGCTTTCCCCTGACACCCATTTTGCATACATTAAATGTACTGATTTGTTCCTTTTACTCAACTCTTTGCAGTAATAGGTCCAATGGTTGCCAGAAATAGTCTCTCAATCTCTTCCAGAAAGGCATGGTCATCCATCCATTTCTGCCATCATAGCCCAAAACATTCTTTTCTACATGAGCTGCTCTTTTCTTAGAGTTGCAAAAATACCGAAGGGATACATTATATACACATAGAAACAAAAACAAAAATCCTTACTAAACTTCTTAAAATGAAGTTACATAAAAGAGATTTCTCATTAATCTGCTGATATATCAACTGTCTTTAAGAAGTAGGACAAACTTTCTGTCATGTAGTATATTTTGAACTCATTGAGAAATAATGCCTATTGCCAAATGAGAATAGGTAAGAAGTAAACTGAATGAAGTAAATTGTTTAATCAGGACTAGTATTACTTTAGCTTTTAGCGAAAATACTAAAATATGTCAGTGAGACAGATTGGCAAGTATGTTAATAGCACTTATTACATTGGATTTACATACAGAGAAATTCAGACCTAGTGACTTAATAATGTTGATAGCATCATCCATCTTACCTGAAGAAAATGGCTAATCTACTTTAGCTCCGAGTTCATTAAAGACTGACATTTTTCTCCCCCTGTGGAAGAAAACAAGGTCTGAGATAAGTCACCTTCAGCAATGTATTTGCATACCATTTCCACTGACAGATAATATGACATCCCACAAATAAGAAAGCACAGAATAGAGAAGCCATATATATTTTATACAACACAGCAAAATAGGGATGATTAAAAGGTTATTGACACACCAAGAGAGTGAAGAAAATATAAAATGGAAAGAGGGGAGATACGCTCATAGAGGAGCATGCAAAAGAGATGATAATGAGGTTCAATGAGGTTTTACTAGTATGTCTCATGCATTAGGGAAGCCATTGTCAGGAGATGAACCACTGTCTGGAAAGGCTGCAGAGATAGATGAAAATCGAAACAAAGAGCACTAAGAGTTAAGAAACTCATTTCAAGGAACATTTTCCTTAGATGACCTAAAAACCATCTTCAAGATCTAACTGTAACAGGACAGGGGGTGATGCTCCCAGTATCTAGGAAGAAACAAGGTCTTTGGTTTCTTATCAAGATGAAGCATCCACAAAGGGAATTTTAATAGTCAAGAATTTGTGTTCAGGGCAATCTTTCTAAGGAAAGCATTCCTGCTAAAGACAACACATAAACTACAAGAGCTACTGGCCTATATCATCCTTGGGTAAAATTCTTAAGTAGTATAGTATCTGAATTTGCACAAATAGCTTCCATAAGAACATTCAGAGTAAAGAAAAAAAGTGTTTTAAAATAGCAGCCATTATCCCAAGAGGCACATTGATCAGTCT
This sequence comes from Mandrillus leucophaeus, assembly GCF_000951045.1. Classification (NCBI taxonomy): domain Eukaryota; kingdom Metazoa; phylum Chordata; class Mammalia; order Primates; family Cercopithecidae; genus Mandrillus; species Mandrillus leucophaeus. Next base: position 161,048 of record NW_012109175.1, read on the forward strand.
TCACCTAAACAAAAAAGCCTTACAGCAAAAGGCCTAGGTTTGATGGTATTTATACCTGTGCAGTCCTAGAGAATGTAACCCCTTGAAAGCCTAATCTGTAACAATAACATGTTATTGAACACCCAACTCTATGCACAGCACTGTTCTGAGTGCTTTATATGTATGATTGTATTTAATTTTCAAGACAGTTCCAAAAATAGTACAATACTGCCATTTTAGAGGTGATGAAACTGAGGTGCAAGAAAGTTTAATTACCCTTCTCAATGTCACATGGCTAATGAGAGGGAAAGCTGGAACTTGAATTCAGGAATTGGCATCATGGCCCAATGATGAACTACTCACAACAGCTGCTACTTCTAAAAATCTACAAAATGGTGTAATTGGATTATCTTCCTCATAAGACTGTGCCAATACACAAATAGAGTTACATTTGCCAAAGCAAGGGGCTCCAACTTCCTGGCCACAGACGGATACCAGTGGTCTGTTGGAAACTGGGCGGCACAGCAGGAGGTGAGCAGTGGGCCAGCGAGCATTACTGACGGAGCTCCAACAACTGGTAAGCAGCATCTTTGGATTCTCATAGGAGCATGAACTATATTGTGAACTGCACATGCGAGGGATCTAGTTTGTGTTCTTTATGAGAATATAACTAATGTCTGATAATCTGAGGTGGAACAGTTTAATCCCAAAACCATCCCCTGCCCTGCTCAACCCAGTAGAGAAATTGTCTTCCATGAAACTGGTCCCTGGTGCCAAAATGTTAAGGGATCACTGTGCTAAAGCCCTGCATAAACTACAAAACATAATTTAAGTTTCATTATTATTGTTGTTATCTGTATAATTTAGGAGCTCTTGAGTAAACTCTTACAAGGGAAAAGGCCTTCATTTACATGCACAGAACCTTTGTCCACATGCATTCTCCTCCCATATCCTCATGGCTCATGTAAATGGTGGCGATCCCTATGGCAAGACCACTTTAGATTTTAATACTAGTAATAATGCCTACAACACATTGGGCATCTATTTTATATGTGGACTCTCATACCTTTTATCTCATTTAATTTTGCCAATGACTCTGTAGTATGGCCATCCCCATTTTAGAGATGAGGATGCTGGTTCTCAAACTATTTAATTTACTTAATATCCAGAGGTAAGAAAATGAGGGAGTTGAAATTCAAACCCAGGATACTCTAATTCCAAAATACGTGCTCTTTCCATCATGCTATACTGTCCCTCAAAAGATGGGAAATCAGAGTTGTTTCAATTATTATTTTTGGGGGGGGTGGGATGGAGTCTCTGTCATCCAGACTGGAGTACAGTGGCGCGATTTCAGCTCACTGCAACCTCTGCTTCCGGGGCTCAAGCAATCCTCCCACCTCAGCCTCCCAAGTAGCTAGGACTACAAGATTGTGCCACCACGCCTGGCTAATTTTTCTGTATTTTTAGTAGAGATGGGGTTTTACCATGTTGGTCAGGCTGGTCTCAAACTCTTGACCTTAAGTGATTCACCTGACTCGGCCTCCCAAAGTGTTGGGATTACAGACATGAGCCACTGTATCCAGCCTGTTTCAATTATTTAATTCTGCATTTTAAAAAATTTGTGACATGTATAAAACAATTATTTTATTATGTTCACAGATTCCATGAGTCAGAAATTTGAGCAGGACTCATTGGGGATGGCTTATCTGTGTTCCATAATGTCTGGAACTTTAGCTGGGGAGACTAAAAGGGCTAGCAGTGACTCAATATGGTTGGGGGTTGGGATAACATGGAGGCTTTTTACACATATGCCTCTTACCTGGACTTGGATGACTTGAAGACTGGGCTCAGCTGGGCTAGTGACCAGAACACATACAGATGAACCCATCACATGACTTGGGGTTATCACAGCACAGCAGTTGGGTTCCAAGAGGGATCATCCCAAAAAGAAAGCATCAGAGAGTGAGCATTCCAAGAGATCAGGCAGACACTGCCTGGCCTTTTAGCACCTAGCCTTGGAAGTCACCTAGCATTATTTCCACTCTACTCCATTGATTAAAGCAATAACAAACCTGTTTAGATTCAAGGGGAAGAGACATAGACCCTCCTTTTGACTGACAATTGACAAGACCACAGTTCATGAGCACGCAGAAGAGAGAGATTATTGTGACCGTCTTTGGAAAACTTAACCTGACATAAGTGTCTTCCCTTCAAGACTTATAACATCAAGTCTCCTTTTGAGAGCAGCTGTTTTTCTTACTCTTCCCTCACTTACAATATATGTATAAAGATTTTACACACCTATCTTCTTCAACTCAATACTATCTATTCTTAAAATCCCAACTCAAGCCTCACCTACTCTACCCACTTCTTGAGAAATTTTCAACAACACTGATTTATTCCTGCCTACCCTCCAAATCTTCATAGTCCTTATTTTGCACTTCAGCATTTAATAATGCTCAGTTAGTAACTGTATTATATTCTTCATTCTGTTGCCATTAAATATGCTTTGGGGTAAAATGCCCTGCCTCTTCAACTAGATTCAAAACACCTTGTAGATTTCATTTGTAATTCTACTGCACATGGTATAACTCTGGATATAACTTTTAACCATAGTAAGAAAACTTTGAGTTGAATATTATTTTGTACTTTTCAAGGCCTGCCACTAAGCATTGTTAATGTGTGTGAATCTCTACTTAAATATGTATAAAAATGTAGTTGTGATTTACATGTCTCAGTTCATTCAACAAGCATAATTAACCTACTGTGTGCATAATAACATGTCAAGTGCTATGTATATTAGAGATATGGCATGGTCCTGTTTTTCTTAAAGGCATTATTGAGAGGAACCATAAGTCACAGAATTGCACATGTGCACACTGAGACAGAATATGTCAATATCATAGAGAGGTGCATGTCAATTGCTGGGGTAATTTAAAGGCAGAAAAGGTTGGCTCTAACTAGAATATTGAGAAAGACTCCAAGGAGAAGGTGTTATTCATGCTGGTTACTGAAGGATAGATAATATTTGCCCAAGGTAAGCCTGACAAAGCACAGGTTCTAGACAAGGAAAGAGAACAGCTGATCATATTTAGTTGAAGAAACAAATTATTAGGCTGCTGGAGATACTTTAAGATTCCTCTCTAGTTGCATTTAGAGTAAGAGATCGGAACTCATCAGTTTTGTCACTCTATAGTGTTCACATTTGCTATACTTTGGATTTAGCTCTCCCCTTCAGATAGTCATCTTAAGTGGAGTTTATTTTGAAAACCATAACCCTTTCTCAGTAAAGAAAAGCTTTGCAGATAGATCCTTTCCCTGTTCGCCTGAGTGTTTGACCAAGACACCTGAGCTTGCAGACTACTTGCTTGGCTCTATTGAGGGCTACAGTTCCAACTTCTTTTCAGTTTTTACTATGGATAAAATGTAACTGAGGATATCTAGGTAAAATGCAGATTCTATTTCCATAAGGCTGAGGCAGAGGTTGTGCAGTTTTTCAAAGTTCACAGGTGATGCTGATGTTTCCCGTCAACCAGACACACTTGGAGTAACAAAGATCTGCATAGTATATGTTATGAGGGCAGGAACTAGGTCCAGTCACTGTCCACAGTATCCCTAGTATCCAGCTCAGTGCCTTTCATGTCATAGATGATCAATTAATATGTTTTAGAAAACATATGAGTAAATAATAATGAATAAACTACTCCGCCTTTTTTTTTTTTTTTTTTTTTGAGACGGAGTCTCGCTCTGTCACCCAGGCTGGAGTGCAGTGGCCGGATCTCAGCTCACTGCAAGCTCTGCCTCCGGGGTTCACGCCATTCTCCTGCCTCAGCCTCCCGAGTAGCTGGGACTACAGGCGCCCGCCACCTCGCCCGGCTAGTTTTTCGTATTTTTTAGTAGAGACGGGGTTTCACCAGGTTAGCGAGGATGGTCTCGATCTCCTGACCTCATGATCCGCCCGTCTCCGCCTCCCAAAGTGCTGGGATTACAGGCTTGAGCCACCGCGCCCAGCCACTACTCTGCTATTTTGTAATAGGAGCCCTTCTAATCCATAAATAAATTTCCCCCAAATCATCTGTAAGTCACCAAATGAAAACTAGAAATGAAGACTTGGGCATTTTTCAGATCCTTTGTTCAGCAATCTCTGGTGCTTCTACAATGACCAAAACAAATGCAAATAACAGTATTCTGCTTCCACCAATGGATTTACTTTACAGAGTCTTCAAGTGTATTTTTCTTGACTCAATTGACTCAAAGAAATGACCTAATTCTAGCTCTTTTACTTTGCAATCTTTTTATAACCTCCTATTCAAAGCCTCTCTCAATCTCCCTGCTGGAAATAATCTTTCTTGCTTTTAAACTCTTCCAGGTTTCTTTCTACCCTGCCCCCTGGAAAAAAATTATGACGTGTCAGCTCTTCTCATACCCATTTATCTCATTTACCAATCTGTAGGTTTCTTAAGGAGAAGGCTCTTCACATTATCACTGGAAATCCTTCTCCTATACTTCATCTTCTGTGTCCATCAGAAAGCCCTGTGCAGAGGTAGTACTTAATAAGTAATTATTTTGGGAAAGAAGGAAAGAATGTTGTGATTGACACTTCTCTAATAGTTTTATTCTAATATCCCTAGGGCTTGGTGAATGTTATGGCCTGATTAAAAAACAATACAGAGGTATCATGTTATTTTTCTATCAAATGCCAAATGTGACAGCATTTTACCATTCAAAACATCTTACACAAAACTGAGTTCAGGACTAATTGATAGGAGAGCAACATTATTCCTTCTCTTATAAAAGTCTTAAAAGGAATTGTATTTAGTTGAGATGAATCCACCCATAAAATCTAAGGCAAGATTGACAGCCCAGAAAATAAGACATGGAAAATTATTCATTACTATTTGTGTAACTAATTTGCTTATAACACCCTGGAGGTGCCATTTGCCCAGATTTCAGAGGATAAAATAGACCAAATAATTACTAAGGAAGGAATTTTGACTCTACTGAAATAGGAACTGAGAAAGGGCCACATATTGAGATTACTAATGCTTTCAAATACTCTGTTTAAATAAGTTCAGTGTTCAGTTCACGTTAAATAGTGCTGCTAATAATGGGTTTCAAAAACACTTTAGATTTTTGTTGTTTCAATCATTGTATCATTTGTTTTTTCACTGCAACCTAATTTTTTATAAAGGAGCTATTCAAAATCTCAAAGACTTTTTTTGGAATTTTTATAAATGGTATTTAATGCTATGAGATCAAAATGAATCTACCAATTGTAGACATTTATTAAATGTCTGCCATCTAAAAATTTAAATCTACTTACATCCTCCTTTTTGACACTCTAATTCATTTGACACTCATTCACTTCAGTGTTTTCAAATATAATACATACAGATAATGACCAAATTTATATCATGCTACACTGACTTCTAAACACTAGGACCTTATTTCTGACTCTATAGTTTAAATATCTTTCCCCCACCTGCCACCCTGAGATGGAGTCTTGCTCTGTCACCCAGGTTGGAGGGCAGTAGCATGATCTCAGCTCACTGCAACCTCCACCTCCTGGGTTCAAGCAATTCTCCTGTCTCAGCCTCCAGTGTAGCTAGGATTACAGGCGCCTGTCACTACACCTGGCTAATTTTTTAATTTTTAGTAGAGACGGGGTTTCACCATGGTGCCAGGTTGGTCTCGAACTCCTGACCTCGTGATCTGCCCACCTTGGCCTCCCAAAGTGCTGGGATTACAGGCATAAGCCACCATGCCCAGCCTAGTTTAAATCTCTTTTGACATTAAAAACTCAGTGTATCTGAAATCAAACTTGCTCTCCTTCTGA
>NW_012109175.1:166977-185089 GCF_000951045.1 Mandrillus leucophaeus
ATTATACTTTAAGTTCTGGGATACATGTGCAGAACGTGTAGGTTTGTTGCATAGGTATACATGTGCCATAGTGGTTTGCTGCACCCATCAACCGTCATCCACATTAGGTATTTCTCCTAATGCTATCCCTCCGCTAGCCCTCCACCCCACAACAGACCCAAGTGTGTGATGTTCCCCTCCCTGTGTCCATGTGTTCTCACTGTTCAACTCCCACTTATAAGCAACAACATGCAGTGTTTGTTTTCTGTTACTGTGTTAGTTTGCTGAGAATGATGGTTTCCAGCTTCATCCAGGTCCCTGCAACAGACATGAACTCATCCTTTTTTATGGCTGCATAGTATTCCATTGTGTATATGTGCCACGTTTTCTTTATCCAGTCTATCATTGATGGGCCTTTGGGTTCCAAGTCCTTGCTATTGTGAATAGTGCTGCAAGAAATATACATGTGCATATGTGTTTATAGTAGAATGATTTATAATCCTTTGAGTATCTATCCACTAATGGAATTGCTGGGTCAAATGGTATTTCCGGTTCTAGATCCTTGAGGAATCGCCACACTGTCTTCCACAATGGTTGAACTAATTTACACTCCCACCAACAGTGAAAAGGGTTCCTGTTTCCCCACATCCTCGCCAGCATCTGTTGTTTCCTGGCTTTTTAATGGTCGCCATTCTAACTGGAGTGAGGTGGTATCTCATTGTGGTTTTGATTTACATTTCTCTAATGATCAGTAATGATGAGATTTTTATCATATGTTTTTCGGCCACATAAATGACTTCTTTTGAGAAGTGTCTGTTCATATCCTTCATCGACTGTTTGATTTTTTTTTTTTCTTGTAAAATTGTTTACATTCCTTGTAAATTCTGGATATTAGCCCTTTGTCAGATGGGTAGACTGCAAAAATTTTCTCCCATTCTGTAGGTTGCCTGTTCACTCAGATGATAGTGCTTTCTTTTGCTGTGCAGAAGCTCTTTAATTAGATTCCATTTGTCAATTTTGGCTTTTGTTGCCATTACTTTTGGTGCTTTAGTCATGAAGTCTTTGCCCATGCCTATGACCTGAATGGTATTGCCTAGGTTTTCTTCTAGGGTTTTTATGGCTTTAGGTGTTACGTTTAAGTCTTTAATCCATCTTGAGTGTATAAGGTGTAAGGAAGGGGTTCAGTTTCAGTTTTCTGCATATGGCTACCCAGTTTTCCCAACATCACTTATTAAATAGGGAATCCTTTCCCCATTTCTTGTTTTTGTCAGGTTTGTCAAAGATCAGATGGTTTTAGATGTGTGGCATTATTTCTCAGGACTCTGTTCTGTTCCATCAGTCTGTATGTCTGTTTTGGTACCAGTACCATGCCGTTCTGGTTTCTGTAGCCTTGTAGTATAGTTTAAAGTCAGGTAGCATGATGCCTCCAGCTTTGTTCTTTTTGCTTAGGATTGTCTTGGCTATGGGGGCTCTTTTTTGGTTTCAGATGAAATTTAAACTAGTTTTTTTCTAATTCTGTGAAGAAAGTCAATGGTAGTTTTTTTATGTGTTCCTGTGTCAAAGTGGAACAAAATAAACATGACCACATAAATAATTTTTATAATATTCATTTATTTATTTATTCATTCATTCATTCACTTGTGGAAAAGGCCTGGGCTTTAGAATTCTCAGATAAAATACGTCAGGTTTTGAATCCCTTGTATTCTATTTACAAATGATAGATTTTAACTATTTATTTGACTTCTGTAAGGTTCTTTTTCCTCACTGGTTTTATGAATACACTAGCAGATATTTCTTTTCTTTTTCTTTTTTTACTTATTTTTATTTTTATTTTTTGAGATGGGGTCTTGCTCTGTCACCCAGGTTGGAGTGCAATGGCACAATCTCGACTCACTGCAACCTCCGCCTCCTGGGTTCAAGCATTTTTCCTGCCTCAGACTCCCAAGTAGCTGAGATTACAGGCATTTGCCACCATGCCCAGCTAATTTTTGTATTTTTAGTAGAGACAGGGTTTCACTATGTTCGCCAGGCTAGTCTTGAACTCCTGACCTCACGTGATCCGCCCACCTTGGCCTTCCAAACTGCTAGGATTACAAGAGTGAGCCACCACATTTGGCCCACTAGCAGCTATTTCACAGTCTTGTTTGATATAAGGATCCAATAAGATAACATATTAAAAGCAGCCAAGATCGTGTCTGGCATATTGTAAAATAGTACTATGTGTTTGTCTCTTTTGCTTTCCCCACAGGTCCCCAAGTTTTCTACACCTAAAATGTAAAAGCGAGAAAGAATCCCCCAGATGATGTTTAATCTGAGAAAATTATGACTTCTGTGTCCATAATCAGAAAGAACCCAGGCATTCCACTCCATTCTCCCTCCCCACTTTATCTGTACCATAGAATGCTGGGATAGACCCTAAAGAAACATTCCAAACAGTTTTCACCTTGCTATTATTTGAATTTTTATCCTCTCAAAACTCATGTTGAAATTTAGTTGTCACTGTAACAGTATTAAGAGATGGAACATTTAAGAGGTGTTTAGGTCATGAGAGCTTCCTACCCTCAAGAATGAGAGTGGGTTCGTTCTCTCTCTCTCTCTCTCTCTCTCTCTGCCCTTCTGCCATGTGAGGTCTTCCATTCTGTTATGACACATGAGGAAGGCCATTGCCAAATGCTATCCTCTTGACCTTGGACTTCGCAGCCTCCAGAACTGTGAGAAATAAATTTCTGTTCATTACAAATTGCCCAGTCTATAGTATTCTATTATAGCAGCACAAAACAGACTAAGACACACATTCATCTCAGAATCTAGTCTTTGTTACTGCTTTCGTTTCTCCCTTTTTAGTGGGATTTTCCTATTTTTATAATCCTTCCAATCAATAGAAGCAACTCAGAATCAGAAGTTACATCAAGGTCTTGCACAAGAGAAGAAAGTTAAAATTCAAGAGCACAATAAAAATGAAGAGAGAGCACACTAAAGAGAACATTTGCCCAACATCACTACCATTTATAATCTTTTCACTCCCATGGATTGATAAGTTTACCCTCTAGGAGTGTAACCTACTTCTATAATGAGGGTTCATTTGTCTTCAACCCATATCAGAACTTCTCCTTTGCAGGACTAGAAGAGACATTAGCTAGATTGCATCTAAAAGGTTTTTTGTTTGTTTGTTTGTTTACCATTAAAGCATATCTGGAATATGTAAGATACTGAGTAAACACCAGCTCATTGTTGGTGGATTATTTCTCTCATTCAACTTAAGCTGAAGTCTCCTTAACCCTCTAAGTCTACCCGAGTATAATGAAATTGAATACAATCCTTTTATGCTATCCCCTACATTTCATGGTCTACATAATCTTTAAAAATGCTTAAACATCCTTAGCACAAACATACTCAGGGAAGTCAGGACAATTCCAATACAACAGTAGTCTCCTGGAACCTCTGCCAAATCCTTCAATCTCCTCTAGAGATCTAGGATACAGTCAGGTCTCAGTCCATGATCTGTTTTTGTTCTTTGAGGCATAAATTTGGCAATTGGAGGTGATACATGCCCATACTCTTTGAGAGACTGACTCTTTTAGGACCCCCTCACTAAACATATAATTTCAAAGTGGCAGGACTGCGCTCTTCCCAAGTGATGGTGGGAACAATAGACTCAGCAATACGCTGTCTCCAAAGAAACCTGTTTTCCAACCTCCTTCTCAGATCTCTGAAAACTCTTTGTTTGTAATTCTTGATCTGACTGAGACGTTTAGAAGTTACTGAGAAGACTCATAGAGTCATCTCCTCATGTGTACGTGTGTAGGTAAAGAAGGGCAGTTTCTATCTCCAGCTCTTGCTGTGCTCTTGATATGTATTGAATTGGTCTCCAAGTGAAACTAAGGGAAGAAGGGTTGCACTCTAAAGTCACTGTTTACACAACGGATTTGAGTCAAGAGCAATACAGTGAAAAAACTTTATCGAGGTTATTTGGGTATTCGGTGGTGATGCTGAAAGGAGTGATGGGAAGTTCAGAAACACTGCCATAGTGCTTTCTAGCATTTTACATTTATGCCAAACTGTGTATTATATCATATTGGATAATTTGCCTTAACGGGTTAAAGAAAGGGAAAGAAAATTAAAATTCTACAAAATGAATTTTCTAGGAAGTCTTCTTTTTGTCTCCCCAATCTTATCCACGTTTAATTTTGCCTCAAACATATTGTCATCCAAGTATCTTTCTAAGTCCAAGTGTCTGAGTCTGTTTTGTTGTTGTTGTTTGTTTTTTAGAGACAGTCTCCCTATGTTGCCCAGGCTGGTCTCGAACTCCCAGACTCAAGGGATCCTCCTGCTTCTCCCTCCCAAAGTGCTAGGATTACAGGCATGAGCCACCATGTCCAGCCTTGAGTCTGTTTTTTATTAAAATATAGCCTGCATCTGGTTTAGCTTGTGGGTCACAAATACATTTTCTGTGAAAATAACAGAAATATGGGTAGCAACTTCCCACCATTCTCCTTGAGCTCCTACCCCATTCCTTCTCTGCGTAACACAGGCTTCTTCCACAGAAGGGCCCATGGGTATGGGCTAATTTGCACAGTGGCCTAAGAAGGGACTGTTCTAATTGCTCCAGAGGAAATCCATTTATTTTACAGCCCAATAAAATTCTGTGTGCAATGGTAAATAAAACCATGTGGACATGACCTCAATGCACAGTTCTCTGGCTCCATTTGCAGTCCAGGATAAATTAAGGAGGGGGTGAATAAAAAAAAAAACAAACGTGCAAACAGATGCAATTAGCTGAAATGGCATATTTTTGGCCTCTGATGATGTCTGCTTACATTGAATCCCCACTTCAAAACCAATCCTCATTTGAAAGCAACTAGAAAAATCTCTGTAATACAGATGGACCTTATTTGGCTGGATGTTGATATACAAAGACACTTTTGTACACTGAATTGCAGTGTTGACTTCTGCACTTGAAATTTCATTTTGTCATTTTTAATCACAATGAGCAAATGTCATCCTTAATAATAACCCTCTGCTTCTCTATAATGTCTTTCAACAAAGGCCCTGAAAGCACTTTTGCAAATATTAATAAACTGAGATTCACAACAACTCCCAGAGGCATCTGTATTGCAGGCTGAAAGCAAGCCCAAAGTCATGGAATGCCTTTGCTGATCCACACAGGAAACTAAGCTCATGAAGAGAAACAAAGACTATCATTCTGGTTTAAGTCACCCTCACCTCTTTCTGAGAAAGATTTTCTTCTCTGAAGGAAATCACCAGGTATTTTCATCCATAACCTGAATCTCAGAGCACAAGGAATGAATGAAGGACTATTTAGACTCTTACTGAGATTTATGTTAATTGTTTCCCTCTTCCTGAATACAATCTATATGCTGCTGACTCCCAGATTTATAAATCCCATCCAGTTTGTCCCTTTCTTCCCATACTCAGATATCCAGCAGCCCTGGAGATCTAACTGACATCCCAATCCTAATATACACAAAACTAAACACGTGAAGTCCTCTCCAGAAAGCTGCCCCTCCCTCAGTCAGTTCCATTTCAGTAATTAGCAACTCCTCTTTTCTAGTTTATGGGTCCCCAAACCTTAGAGTCATCTTTTACATCTCCATCTCTCCCACTCCGTGTCAAATTATCTGTGAATCTTGTTGGTTCCACTTTTTAAATAAATACAGAGACCAACCATTTCTCATCACTTCTTCCCGGGCTGCGTCACTGTCCTATCTAGCCTGGACTAGTGTAACAGCCTCCTAACTTATCTAGCCTGGACTACTGTAATAGTCTCCTAACTTATCTCCCTGTTTCTATCATTGTCTGCTAGTCTATCTTTTCACAGCAGGAAGATTGATCCTTTTAAAATGTAAGTGAGTTCATGTATTCCTTGCTTGAAAGTCTTCAAAGACTTTCAGTCTCATTCAGAGTATAATTTCAGTCCGTACTAAGGTCTACAAGGCCTTACGTGATCTGGTCCCTCATATCTCTCTGATCTTATCTACTGCCACTTCCTCCTCCCTCTTTAGCGCCAGCCCAGCTGTCTTTTATGCTCCTCAAATAAGCCAAGCATACTACTGCCTCAAAGGCTTCACTTGCTGATACTTCTGCCTAAAATGCTCTCCCCTAGATATCGAAATGCTTGCTCCTTCCTTTTCGTAAATCTCTGCTCAAATATCACCTTATCAGAAGGGACTTTACCAACCACCTCATATAACAGAACATCATTTTCACAACACTCTAAACCACCAACCTTGTTTTATTTATTTTAATTCACTTATCAGCATCTGGCACCAACTTCTAAATTATCCTTATATACAAATGGCCATAGTAGCCAGAGATATGCCTTCTTCCAATGATTGCAGAAATTCTCCCTACTCTTTTCTCTCCTTTGCGGATGCCTGGAGACCCTCCCCATTGCCTTTCTCCTACTTATTTTATCCTTATGTAGCTCCTATCTCCAAGCATTTTCTCCTCAATGCTCAGGACCACTGAAATTCCTGAAGGAAGGGGGCAGGGCTATGAAATACTTTCATTCTGCTACTTGGCCTACATTATTGGAAAAATGGATTTTGGCATCTGAGTTTGAAACCATGAGGATTTTTTCATAGAATTAATATGAAAAGTAGAAGTAGTTTCATTTCTCAAGTACCCTATAGGTCAGTGTTTCATGACTAATTTGGGAGTCTAACATATTTATAACACATTGTACAAGAAAATATGAAGTCCTATATAGTTTTCAGACTCAGCTCAGGTATAAGCTTCTCTTATCAATTAACTATTGCTATATAGTATACTACCTGAAAATTTAGTGTTTTTAACAATAGCCCATTAGTCTATGGGTTGTTATCATAGACTGGGTCCATCTAGATAGTTCTTCTGTTCTCAGCTGAGCTTTTTTGAGCATCTGCAGTTTTTTCATGCAGGTTGGCTAGCTGTGGGCTATGACAACAGAAGCAACTAGATGTATGCCTCTCACCCTTCAGTAAGCTACCTCTGGCTTGTTCATATGTCAGAATCAAAATTCCAACAACAAAGTGGAAGTATGCAAGGCCCTTTGAAGCCTACTCTTGCAACTGGCATATGATCATTTCTGTAACTCATTATTAGCCAAAACAAGCTATAAGGCTAGCCAGATTAGAAAGATAACAATATAAGACTTACTTTTTAATAGGAACAGCTGCAAAGTTATATTGCAAAGGATGTGCATGTAGGAAGGGTAGAAAATTACGCATCTTTTTTTTTTTTTGCAATTAATCTACCATACCTCCTTTTTGATAGCTTGTCTCAAGCAGAATTAGGTCCCCTTTTAACACCCTTTCATATCGCCTTATGCCTACCTCTATTACAAATATGTTCATTGTTTTGTTTTGTTTTTTTCTTTATCTCCCATCTAGGAAATAAATTCCCCTGAGGACAAAACTTATACAGTTATAAGAACACAGTATTTGTTCAATTAATGTTTAGTGAGTCATTCTAAATGGATAAATGATAATAAATAAATTGATTAAATGTAACCAACTTAGAAGTCTTTGAAAAACTATTCAATTCCTGAGGACCACATTATTTTTTTTATTTGAAGGCAATATTGTCACAATATTTCAAAGGATTTCCTGATATTAGGTAATAGACAAGCCCAAAACTTTTCCAAGACTGAACCTTCCTAAATTGTTATAACCAAGAAAGAGGCAAATTAGAAACAGAGAGACACTATTTTACTATTAATACATCCTCACATCCTTTTCAATGAATTACGTCTACTTTTCACTAATGTAATCTTTATTGCTAGTGGTCTCAATAAAACCTTTAAAGTCCTCCATCAGTGTACCGCTAAAGCAAAAATATAGATTCATTAAAATCTATGCATCTTCACTTCTTTAATATCAAAAATCATTCAGTTCTCTCTTTATCTTTTCTTCTGATATTATTATATACATACTAGTTGCTCCGAGATGTCTGGCATGCCAAATTATTGATTATCTTACAAAGACCTTCTTGTTCTTACCTTGTTTCCTCTTCTGATTTATAATCTAGATAGTGACAGAAAGGTAGTAACAACAAAAACCAAACAAATGAACAAACTAAATGAAGAAAGGAAACTCAAGCAGGTTTGCTGAGTTCCATCTTAATTTTTCTAGTATTGTTTTAAAGTATAAAACACCTTCTATTCATTTTATAAGGCCATCATTACTCTAACACTAAAAACAGGCCAACACAAGACAAGGAAAGAAAACTATAGACCAACACTCATTAAAGACACATAAAAATCTTTAATAAAAGATGAGAAAATCCGATTTTGCATTATATAAAAAAGCATAATACACCATGACCAAGTGAGACACAACACTGGAAAATTAGCAAGTATAATTCACCCTATCAACAGAATGTTTTAAAAAAACCATTTGATTATCTCAAATTATTCAGCAAAATTCAATATCCATTCATGATGAAAGCCCTCAGTAAAGGAGAATCAGAAAGGAATTTAATCTAATAAAAGGCATTATATAAAATCCACAGCTAACTTTATACTTAATGATAAAAGATAGAATTATTTCCCTGATAACAAGTCAAATATGTCTACTCTTTCTTTTCTGTCTAATTCTATCTCATACTGAGATCCTAGCCAATGCAATAAGGCAAGAAAAAGATACAAAAGTATTTAAATGGAAAGGAAGAATTAAAATGGTCTCTATTTGCTAACAACGTAATTATTTAGGTGGAAAATCTCAAAGAATCTCAGAAAAAAAAGCTAGCTATTAAAATTAAGTAAATTTAGCAGGATACAGGTTTAATATACAAAAATTGATTGTACAACTGTATATTATAAACGAACAGTTCAAAATTGAAACCTAAAACCAGAATCATTTAGAATACCACAAAAAATAATGTTCAAGGATAAACAAATACGTGTTAAATTGATATACTGAAAATTGCAAAATGTTGAGAGAGAAACCAAAGGAAACTCAAATAAATTGTGAGATATACCAGGCTTATCAATCTGAGCAGCCAATGTTATTGGCATATCAATTCTCCCCCAAACTGATTTATAAATTCAATACAATCTCAACATATGGTACACTATCAAAATTAAGAATAAAAAATGTTTGCATTTTGAAATATACCATCAAGGAGAAGAAAAGTTATTAACTGTGAGAAAATACTTTTAAAAAACATATCTAATAAAAATCCAACCCTCACAACAAATAATAACAGCAACAAAAATAAATGAATAAAAAATGGACATTTTCATAAAGAAGAAATGTAAAAGCAAGTAAGCACATGACAAGATGTTCCACATTATTATAAGAATGCAAATCTAATGAATTACCACTATATACCTATTAAAATGGCTACAAAACATAATGAAAACAAAAAACTGACAATATTAAGTGCTAATGAGAATGTGGACAAAGTAGTTTTTATTCATTGCTTGTGGGAAGGCAAAATGATACAGTCACTTTAGGAAACTGATAATTTCTTTTAAAGTTAAACACACATTTACCTTATTACGCAGCACTCCCACTCCTACATAGTATCACATGGCTTCACAAATGCCTGTACACAAAAGTTTATAGCAGCTTTTTTCATTATCACTAAAAAGTAAAACTCAAACACCTATCAACTAATGAACAGATAAATATTAATAGTTTTACACCTATGCAACAGAATAAAACTGCAATAAAAGCAAAGAACTACTGAAACATGCAGCAAATTGATCTCAAAAGGATTTTGCTAAATGAAAAAGGACAGACACAAAAGACTGCACACTTTATGACTCTATTTATATCACATTTTCAAAAGCAAAATTCTAGGGTCAGATATCAGATCGGTGGTTTCCAAGGTTGGGATTGAATATGGTCATTGATTACAGAAGTGAAGGGAACTTCAGGAGCCAGTGGGAATATTCTACATTCTAAATTCTGATAGTGGTGTTGCAAAACAATTGTATAGCTTGTATATGTTTGTTAAAACTCATTGATCTGTACACCAAAATGTATGAATTTTGCTCTTGTTAATATGCTTTACCAAACCTGACATAAAAGGGTAGTAATTGGTGAGTGTATAGAGAAACACTTTAACATCTTTTCTCCCCCTGTCTCTTTGAGAAGCCAGCATTGAGAGACTTTGTGCAGGAAGGCAGGGGCCCTGAGATCAACACAGAGTTCGTTTCACATTTTAGTACCTGGAGTAGTGTGATCAACTCATTTTTTATGGTACTTCCATGTAAATACTAGGAGAAATGTAGAGCATAATTCCCACCCTTTGCTGTAACACAGACTGAGTAGATATGATTATTCATAAAATCTTGGAACTTAGATTGGTGTCTTGCTTAGGCTACCACACATTTATGAAGAATGGGTTGGATTGGTCTGGTTTTCCATAATTCAAATTAAACAATTTTTTGACAGGGGAAGAGGAAGTATAATGTAGGATATAGAAGACTTTAGCCAAAAGTGGGGTCGGACAACAGTTATAAATTTTGGTCACCCACTTTAACTGAGACATGTAATTTACTTTCTGAGTGACTGCATGACTATATGCAAGTGTTTTCTTTCCTTCCTTCCTTCCTCCCTCCCTCACTCCCTCCCTTCCTTCCTGTTCTTAACATAGCTTTTCTGAACCTTAGTTTTCTTTAGTAAACTGTAAAGAAAATGTTACAAAACCATCTCTATTCTGTGGTTATTGTGAGGACCCAAATAACAAAATACAAGAAATGTACTTACTAGAGGACCTAGCATCTAGTAAGTAAGCAATAAATTTTAGCCTGAACCAAAACCAAAACAAAAACAAAAAACACTTCTATAAATATGCATAGTTGGCACTATTGCCAAACCTGTTCAATTTACATGTGTGCTTGATACAAAAATCTAAGAAGTTTATAATCTAGCTGGACTTACAAAAAAATTAGCAGATGCTGTTTATAAATTTAAACTCCAGTCCTGATGTTAACAAACAGTTGAAGACCAGGCACGGTGGTTCACGCTTGTGATCCCAGCACTTTGGGAGGCTGAGGTGGGCAGATTACTTGAGATCAGGTGTCTGAGATCAGCCTGGCCAACAGGGCAAAACCCCGTCTGTACTAAAAATACAAAATTAGTCAGGCATGGTGGCACATGCCTGTAATCCCAGGTACTTGGGAGGCTGAGGCAGGGGAATTGCTTGAACCTGGGAGGCAGAGGTTGCAGTGAGCCAAGATCGTGCTGCTGCACCCCCGCCTGGGTGACAAAGTGAGATCCTGTCTCAAAAATTTAAAAAAAAAAAGAACAACTGAAGATATTTTATTAATTGGTAAATGTAAAAATTCTGGATTGAAGAATACTAAAAAGTACTGATGTGTTTAAAAAAAAAAGAAAAAGAAAAAACAGCTAATAACTTGTAAACAGGCACAATGTAAGTAAGCATTAAATACTGAGATCCCAAGCAGAGAAAAATAATTTCTTAACAATATAAAGGGTTTGTCTTGAATTGTTCAGTGGTCTTCCTATAATCCCCTTATTCTACATCTTCATGAAAAAGCTAATCAGAGAAAATTCTCCAAAGTAATTGGTGAATATATAATCTTAAACAAGAAGATGTTTTTAAAGTCATGCCACTCAGAAACAAGTTTCCAGGGCTACAGTCAAAATCCATTATAAGATAATTTAGGCTTCAGAATTTTTTTTTCAAGTTAGAAAAACTTACAAGAGATAGGTTAAGGATAGATGGGAGAAAAAGGAAGGATTTACAGTTTTGAGAGTCCCATCTGTAAGCCCCTGTAGGATAATTTTATATGCATTATCTCCTTTTTATTCTCAGAACAATCATTTAGGTAATTTCTATTTTCTTCAATTTACAGATAGGGAAATCAGAAGAGGTTTAATTTGATCCCTACTCAGCTGAAAAAAAACTTTAGGTGTTTAAAGTAAGGCTAAAACATGACTTCAAGCAGAGATCAGACTCCAAGAAAGGTTTCCCTTGAGCCTGACATCTTAGTCCATTTTATTGGTACAATGGAGTCTTCAACACACCATAGCAACAAAACATACATCTTTAGACTATTTTACTGTTCACAAATTCTCAGAAATTCTCTCTGGTTACATTTTTATGTAATCCTAATTATCACAAGCTACCCATCAGATGTATATGATTCCCATTTTACAGTTGCAGAAACTGAGAGACAAAGAGATTAAGAAATTTATTCAATGGTTCAAAATAAGAAGCCAGTAGAACCAGGGGTCAAATTTTTATCTTGAATCTCTAAAAGTCACATTCTTTCTCTCAGTGCCTTTCATACCAATTCCACACAGGACTTTATCAACACAGGTGTCTGTTTATCACTTTTAAATAATCCATTTAACTTACTTGGTATTTAAACATTATCTTTCAAGCTTCCACTTATTTCACATGAATTTCCAAAGGAAGATTTTATTTGTTTCCATATGAAAGTGTTTTAAATTGTTTCTAAATTGTGCTACTAAACTTTCCAACTAAAACTTTTAGCAAAATGAACAAGAAGATACTTACTGGATCCCTTCCTTACACCTTATACAAAAATTAATTCGAGATGGATTAAAGACTTAAATGTTACACCTAAAACCATAAAAACCCGAGAAGAAAACCTATGCAATACCATACAGGACAGAGGCATGGGCAAGGACTTCATGACTAAAACACCAAAAGCAATGGCAACAAAGGCCAAAATAGGCAAATGGGGTCTAATTAAACTAAAGAGCTTCTGCACAACAAAAGAAACTACCATCAGAATGAACAGGCAACCTACAGAATGGGAGAAAATTTCTGCAATCTACCCATCTGACAAAGGGCTAACATCCAGAATCTACAAAGAACTTAAATAAATTTACAAGAAAAAAACAAACGACCCCATCGAAAAGTGGGCAAAGGATATGAACAGACACTTCTCAAAAGAAGACATTTATGCAGCCAACAGACACATGAAAAAATGCTCATCATCACTGGTCATCAGAGAAACGCAAATCAAAACCACAATCAGCTACCATCTCATGCCAGTTAGAATGGCAATCATTAACAAGTCAGGAAACAACAGGCGCTGGAGAGGATGTGGAGCAATAGGAACGCTTTTACACTGTTGGTGGGAGTGCAAATTAGTTCAACCATTGTGGAAGATAGTGTGGCGATTCCTCAAGGATCTAGAACTAAAAATACCACTTGACCAGCAATCCCATTACTGGGTAGATACCCAAAGGATTATAAATCATTCTATGATAAAGACACACGTACAGGTATGTTTATTGCGGCACTATTCACAATAGCAAAGACTTGGAACCAACCCAAATGCCCATCAATGACAGACTGGATGTAGAAAATGTTGCACATATACACCATAGAATACTATGCAGCCATAAAAAAGGATGAGTTCATGTCCTTTGCAGGGACGTGGATGAAGCGGGAAACCATCATTCTCAGCAAACTATCACAAAGAAAACCAAACACCACATGTTCTCACTCATAGGTGGAAATTGAACAATGAGAACAACTGGACACAGGGCGGGAAACATCACACACTGGGGCCTGTCAAAGGGTGGGGGCTGGGGGAGGGATAGCATTAGGAGAAATACCTAATGTAAATGACGAGTTGATGAGTGCAGCAAACCAACATGGCATATGTATACCTATGTAACAAACCTTTGTGTAACAAACACGTTGTGCACATGTACCCCAGAACTTAAAGTATAATAATAATAAAATGCAGGATAGAAAAAAAAAAGCAGCTTACTGTCTGACCGAAAGCTTTAGTTGCCCCCATCACACTGTTGTATACTTTCTGGTTGTTCCCAAATCCCAGCTTTACAATTATGCTCTATACCCTTTAGTCTAAAATAATATAGAGGAAAGAATTAGACTTACGGAGGATCAAGTACACCACCATGTAGCCATTTATAGTCACAATATAATTAATATCTATAATAACACTCTTGGTGAGCATTTTATTCCCACTAACCCTGAAGAAAATGGAGGACCAGTAGAGTTAGGTTTCTTATGCAATTTACACAACTGAGCAAAGGTTTTAGCTAACCCTAGAGCACAAGTTTGTCTCAGAAGTTCCCATCTGTCTGGTGATGCGCCAATGTAATTTTTATTTTTACATCAGATGCTTTTGATTTTATGGAAGTAAAGAAAGTAGACTGTACTAGACTTACAGGAAAAAATAAGTATATTATTAATAAAAGCAAGGGACTTTTATTCTTCTTTTATTATTTTTAAGCCTTGTCTAACCAAAATATTCCACAATCCCATATTCAGAATTTTGTGATAGATGATTCTCAGCATCAACATTCCTGCCATGGCCCAAACACATCACTTTGCTTATGACGCTTTCATTTTTCACTGTTTTAAAAAATGCAAACAGTGCTTTTTCAGCTTTTGGGCTTGGATGCTTGCTTCTTCAAAGTGACTGTAGGGAATAGCTGGCTCAGTGATGCAGCAGAGATATTTCAAACATTGAGAATCAGGACAGACAATGTAAAGCTACGTTAAATTCTTGAGTATTTTAAGAGCATGGTATTTTTCCAAAACACTTGGTATATTTTTCAAAATTTAGGATTAAATTAGAATTGGAGAAGTCTGTGATGTCAAAATAATATGGCTTTTAAACATAATGCTTCTCTTCCTTTTCCAATATATGTTCATATAAGTCAAACAAAAGTTCTAAATAAAACAAACCATGCTTTAAAAAAATAAATCTTCTATTTATCCCCATTTCTCTGAGACAAACCTCCCTTGGTGTTTGGGTAAAGCTGATATTGTCCTACGTTTTATGCAATTCTAATAAGTTGCAGATAGACTGTGGGCATGAAGTGTTAAATAAAAAGGCACTAACAGACATTTAGAGGATCTCGTATGTGCTAGTTCCTGATCATATATTTTCTTATTTTATTCTCACAACGATCATATGAGATAGGCATTGATATCCCTGCTTTACACATGTGCAAACTGAGATACAGAGAGATTAAGTATTGTTTCTCGAGTTATATAACTGGTGTCTCATTCTGAAATGCCTTCTATTTCCACTTTACCAGGGGTCCACAATCTATAGCCACATGCCATATCTGGCACACTTCCAATTTTTGTAAATAAAGTTTAATCAGAACAGTGCCATGCTCATTTGTTTACATATTGTCTAGGGCTTCATTGAGTAGCTATAAAGGGCCAGATAGCATTTTTTTTTTGTCTTAGCAAGCCATATTATCTCTTTCATAACTCAACTCTGCCCTTGCAATATGAAAGCAATCATTAACAATTTCTAAATAAATGTGTTGCTCTTTTTCAATAAAACTTTATTTACAAAAAAAAAAGGCATCAGTCCCCGTTTTGGCCATCAGGATATAGTTTGTCAGCCCCTCTCTGGTATTGAAATGTGTCTCTTAAAGCAGAATTTTGATAAGTTTCATTCAAAAGTATGTAAAGTCTGACATAATCAAATATTGATGAGTTCATTCAAACATATAGAAAGTCTGAGGGCTGCCTTTTATATTTTTTTTAAATTATTGGTTGAAATGTTCACAAGCTTAACATTCAATCTCCTTGTAATTATTTGAGTTATTAATCTTGTTTTATCCATATCCTTCCATTAAAACATTGCTAGAAACACAAGCATCAAGTATTAGAATTATCTTAATCTACAAGAAATTTTCTCAAAATAAGTGTAGTATTGAAACTATATATATCATTTTGGTCCCCTTCCTATAACAAGTCTGGCTGAATATACACACAAGAATTTGTCCTTCAAAAAGGCTACATTTATAAGGCAAAAAAAGAAAAAACAAAACAAAACAAAACAAAAAAACCTCCCTGCAATACATTCTAGTGGTGTAGCATAGAGCAAAGGAAAGCCTGAGATCTCTCTGCTAAATCTCCCATCCCAGTTATAATCCCAAAGCTCTATGAATTGACTTCTAAAACGTGTTCTCTGCCCACTTATCTCACCCAGCAATGCAGACTTGATTGACACCACATCTCTCAAGTGAAATGAAAACTGGTGCCAAACCCAGAGACTCAGCCAAAGGAAAAGCAAGCATTTGGCAGCAGAACATGTGTTAGATGTCAGTCATATGGAGTAAGAATCCCAGCCACAGGGGAAGGCTGGCATTTTGCAGAAGAAATACGAAAAAGGTATGATCCTAGGCTTACAATGGTCTACAAAAGGCTGTCACTGCTTGAGAACCAAAAAATAGAGTTACTATTGTTCACTTGCATCATTATAAAAATGAGAGTGCACAAAGTGGCTTTAACCAGATGTGAGCTATAACAGAGTGACAGAGGGATTCTTTGTCTCTGAAACACCTACATTTCTTACCTACAACTGGAAGAAATCTTTAGCAAGAACCTAGGCAATTTTACTCTTTAAAGTCAGAGATAAAGGTAAACCTAATATCCTATATAAGAAATTATATGTAGCACTTAGTGCATTCCAGGCACGATTTTAAATGTTCACAAACATTAACTTATTTAACTTCTTAAAAATATTAGGCATAGGTATAATTATACTCCTCATTTTTATAGACATAGACATAGAGGTAGAAAAAGTCCCTATAACCTTCTCCAACACACAGCACAGAGTTCAGCCTGTACTCTTAAGTCACCTATGCTTTTGGATCATGCCTTCAAATGTAGCAATCTCAGGCAAATTAGTTTATCTCTTCTCTAAACCTCTATTTTCTCATGTGTGAAAGAGGGATAAAAATCCTTACCTCAGCAAATGGTTATAGAGATTAAAGAAGATTAAAAAGTAAATTTTCCAACAGAGCGTTTAACAGAAAATAATTACAAAGTTCACACTTGTGAAGCTCTTACTATATACCAAGCATTGTGATAAAAAGTTTGCAGACATTATCTTATTAATCCCTAGAAAACCTCATGACATAGATATTAATATAATTCATCTTTTCCACATGAAGAAACTGAAGTTTAAGATGTGTAAGTGCTGTGTTTAAAGTCATACACGCATCTAGTAAGGACGAAAGGCAGGCCTCAGATTTCAGAGGCTAGCATGTGCACATTAAAAGTTTATTCCCTTCTTCTTATAAGAAAAAGACAATCGCTGGCAAAGGACCAGAAAGGTTCAAGTTATTTAAATGGATGGGATCATTACGGTTCTCAAACAAAGGCCTTAATCCTGGGACAACCATCACCTCTTAATCCTAGAACTCACCTTTGGAAATCCCAGTCCAGGTGCTATTGAGGATACAACAGAAAGTGGGAAGAAAATTGGGAGTTCCCGTTTTCCCTGTAGAACCATACTCATAATCATTATTGTAGGGCAAAATACTTATCTATGCCAAGGGCATTTGGGGTTTCAAAAATATTGCTTCTAGGTGAGTTGTACCACATCTATTCAGTTTCCCCAAAGTCTAAAAATAGAATGTTCACATTGAGTAATACAGATGTGGAAGATCTTAGTGAATTGTCAAGTCAAACTAAATACGAAAGAAATAATAATTGAATGCTTTAGCCCTTACCTTGAGAGGGAATGGGTTTCTTACGCCAACGTATTGGAACACCCCTTCAAATTGCTTTTTACCTAGAATTACAATAGATACTGTCTTAGGCCACCAGCAAGGGGGCAAATTAAGTTTATAATAGTATTTTCTAGTTCAGCACCTTAAAATCTTTGCCTTGGTAAAAAACAAATGAGAGAGAATCCCTGTGGTTCGTCACAGCTGCTACTTTTGTTACTGATTCATGAAATTTATATAATTTCCAGTAACCCATTTGCTTCATAGCTAAACGAATCCATTCAGTACAGCTGGCCACAGTTCCTCATTGTGTGCAGAGCTTCTCACTGAGTACTCCTTTTAGTTTAATCCTTGCCCTACACATATTTTCAATGTAGCTTCCTATCACCTGGGTCAGACTCTGATTTTCTCACCAGTCCCTTTACTTCCACCGCAGACACCAGTAGGTGAATACTCATTATTTTCTTATGAGTAGCACTTTGCAACTCCAGCCCCAGCCAAAACTTAGAGGTCAGTTCTTTTTGAGTTTCCAGAGCAGCAATAGCTCATAGAAATATAATACAAGGTAGAGATGTAATTTTAAATTTTTCAGTAGCTGCATTAAAAAGGCAAAAATGAAGAGGTAAAATTAATTTAATAATATATTTTACTCAACCCAGTATATC